>NC_056735.1:1624087963-1624112963 GCF_019279795.1 Protopterus annectens | reverse complement strand
TAAGACTAAACAACACACCTGATACACTTGTAATAGGTGACTCTATCGTCAGGCACACTGGCGTCCCGCTCACCAGGTTGAACAAGGAGAGGGTCACAGTGAGCAGCCTGTCGGGTGCTAGGATCCGCCACATAACACAAGCACTCAGGTCACTCCAAGGCAAGTACAAATATGACTCAGTCATTGTCCATGCTGGTATGAATGACCTGAGACGTACCTCCCTGGACTACATGAAAAGAGACATAAAGGAGCTCTCTGAGCATGTAGCCCAGGCCGGTATGACCCTGACCTTGAGTAGCATTTTACCCTCACCAAGAATGATGCCACAATATGAAGACAAGATGATCAATTTCAACAACTGGCTTAAGTACTGGTGTCATTCAAATGGGATCCAATGCCTGTCAGCTTGGGATGATATGCTCGACAAGCCACGATGCTTCGCTAGGGATGGCTTGCACCTGTCACCCTGGGCTTTGGATATTGGCAAAGGCTCTTGCCACACCCATAGTGCCTTTTTTAGGCAAGGCTCAAAAGACAAACACACCTCCATGGGTATCACAAGGGATAAGAAACTAAGAGTAAGGCTATTCAACGCCAGAAGTCTAAACCTCAAGATGCACTCGAAACTCTCCTTAGCATGGAAAACATCGATATCTGTGCAGTAACAGAAACCTGGTTCAGGGCTCCCAAGAGCACCCCAGCACTACCAGGTTATACCTCATACCATGCTTTTCGGCCCAAAACTTGGACCGAACCACAAAAGGTGGGGGAGTATCGATATTCATCAAAGATACTCACACCTCCAGGTTGGTGGCAAAGCACGAAGCATCAGAGACTATCCATGTGCAACTAACAGTGGGTAAAACTGCCTTCCAGTTTATAGCCTGCTACAGACCACCCTCCCAAACCCAGGAACCCCACTCGGCCTTCCTGAGAACACTGGAAAATATGAAGGTCTCTCCAAACACCATTATATTGGGCGACTTCAACTACCCAAACATAGACTGGGAGCATTACTCTAGCTCCAACACCCTAGCCCAAAGGTTCCTAGAATTTATAAACTCAAATGCTATGGAACAACTTGTTACCACTCCCACAAGAGGGGAAAACATACTGGACCTGATCATCACCAACATGGGGACTCTATGCTCCAGACCAGAAGTGTATCCCTCACTGGTAAGATCAGACCATAAACTAATCTCACTGGATATTCACATCCCGACCCCACCCCCTGCCCAGAAAACCACAGTGAAAAACTTCTCTAAAGCAAATTTCACACTCCTCAAAACTGAGGTGGAATCCTTCAAAGCCCCCGGGCCTGTGGAAAATACAGCCCAGACCGCAGAATCCTTTATAAACACATTCTATGAACACCTTCAGGAATGCATGGATCATGCGATCCCAAATAAAACCAAGACTCAATCCTCCAAAGGAAGACGTCCTGTCTGGTGGACCCCAGCCATAAACAAACTATACAATAGAAGGAGGAAGCTACTAAATGATAGAGCAAAATCCCAAAAAGGGAAGGCATCACTGATCAGTATTAGCAAAAAACTACGGGCACACATAAAATTGTCTAAGGCCAGCTTCGAGAGAAAAATTGCACAGGACACTAAGGATAATCACAAGGCTTTCTTTAGTTATGTTAGGAACCTGGGTGGTAATTCCCAGATATGCTCAGAATTAGTCCAAAATGACAAAAAATACACCGAACCCACAGACATTGCCAACATCCTAGCTGACAGGTTCAGCGCAAACTCCCCTCCCCACCAAAAGGGCAAATATCTATCCCAGCAGAGTGCTGCCCCCTGACATCTCAGATGCTCAGGTAAGAGCCGCCCTCTCCAAAGCAAAAAACACAGCATCAATGGGACCAGATGGTGTCCCAGGCTGCATCCTACATGAACTCCAAGAAGAGCTAAACCCAAACATAAAACTACTGTTCAATCTCAGCCTTACTACAGGATATGTGCCCAAAGAGTGGCATACAGCAACAGTGGTCCCTCTCCATAAAGGTGGTGCCTCAACGGATCCTGGAAACTATCGCCCCATAAGCCTGACTAGCTTGGTCTGCAAAGCTATGGAAAGGATCATCATGGACCTCATAAATAAAGATATTGGGGACCTACAAACACTGAATCCTACCCAGTTCGGCTTTGTTAAGGGCTGATCCTGCCTCTTAAACCTGGTTGAGTTCTTTGAAATAGTCACCAAGGCCATTGACGAGGGGAAGGTGGTCCACACAGCCTACCTGGACCTCGCAAAAGCCTTCGATACAATACCCCACTCGGGCATTATAGATAAGCTCACCAGCTTAAATATAAACCCCTATGTCACTAGATGGATTGCAAACTGGCTCAAGGACAGAACCCACATGGTTAGAATTGCTGGAGCCATGTCAGACTCCAAACCAGTTACAAGTGGTGTCCCACAAGGCTCAGTCCTGAGACCTCTCTTGTTCGGTATATATTTCTCGGAGGTACAGGCCAACACGGAAGGACTGTGGCTGACCAAGTTCGCAGATGACTGCAAACTGGGTGCCATAATCGACTCTCCAGCCGACACAAGCATCCTCCAAAAGGGCCTCATAGAAACAACTGGTGCCAGAGCCATGGCCTCAAGCTAAATGCCAAAAAGTGTATAGTCATCCCTTTGGCAAAAACAAAGTGCCCACAAATTACCACATAGGTGGTAATCCATTAAGTACAGAAGAAGTAATTAGGGACCTGGGGACCCAAGTTGATAGCAATCTCTCATTTGACAACCACGTGGCCAAAGTGGTTAGAAAAACATTTTATATAGCCCACCTAATCATGAAGGGATTCACATCTCGATCAAGTGAGGTCATCGTACCTCCTTACTCATCCCTCATCAGGCCCATAATAGAGTACAATGTCCCTTTTGGGATGTACCTTACCAGACACCTGCAGCAACTGGAAAGACCCCAAAGGTACCTCACCAAGAGGATCAAAGGGCTCAAACAGATGCCATATGCTGCCCGGTTAAAGAAACTCCAGCTCTACTCAGTGGCATACCGCCTGCTCAGAGGCGATCTGTGCCTGACGTATAAAGCCATGTCCAACCCGGAATTAATGGACATGCTGCACCTCAGAAAATCCAAATCCCATCGAGCTACGCTCGAGAGACTTGAACCTCAGCACTGAAATAAATAGGACATGCTGGAGGGACAGATTCATAACACAGAGGCTCCCTTCACTCTGGAATAAAATCCCAGTCCAGGTTAGGCAGAGTCCCTCATGGACTCTCTTCAAGAGGAATCTTGATGAGTGGATGGGAGATCGTAGGTTTACCCCGGGTATCACTTCTGTGTCACTGTTAGACAGAGGCACAGTATACTAACCTCGAAAAAGGCCATAGCAAAATAAATTTAAAATGGGTGGCGAAAGCCAAACACATTCTGGCTAGGCTTATAAATGCCCTAGGGCAGATAGCCTAGTATGAACCTATGAACCTATGAACCTATGATATATAACTGTCATGCTAAATTAATAACTGATAAAGTTCTACCACAAGAATACAGGACAGTAAGGGAAAGGAGGGGGGAGAAATCAAATACCATCATGGAAGTATTGAATACAGAAAACTATAAAGCAATTAAGACAAGAAGGGTCACTGTTAGAAGAATACAGAAGAGGGAACAGATGAACAAAAATATTAAGAAAGATAGACATGATAAAAGCAATGAGCAGTATTAGAACAGACCAGGGTCTATCATGTACTATCGCAAATACACTAAAAATCTCAGCACAGGTGGAAAAACTTAGAAGATATGCAGATAAATATAAAGGAAAAGTACAAAATAAGCAATTTATTGATGACCCAAAAAAGTTTTATAGAGAATATGGAAATAAGGTAAAAGGAATTGAAAGACCACCAAAAAAAGAAGAAATAGATACAGTTTGGAGAAGTATTTATAAAGATCCCGTGGAACATAACAAAGATGCTAAATGGATAGAAGAAGTAAAAGAAAGAATAAGAAGTTTAAAGGTACAGGACATGAAATGGGATGAAGTAACAGCCAGAGAGATTGAAACAAAGTTAAGAAAAGCCTGTAATTGGAAAACCCCAGGCCCAGATGCAGTACCTAACATTTGGTTAAAAGCATTAACATTTTTGCATGAAGATTTAGCCATGAGTAAGAAATGTTTATATGCACACCTTGAACAGACACCAGCCTGGCTAACAACAGGGAAAACAATGCTCCTACTTAAGAGTGAACCTGCTAGCTACCCTAAAAATGATAGACCAATAACTTGCCTTCCGATTACATGTAAACTATACATGGGAATTGATGCTGACAGAGTTTATAGTCATTTAGAAAACTCAATTATGGCAGTAAAACAAAAGGGCAATAAAAGAAAGTCATATGGAAGAAAGGATAATTTGTTGTTAAATAAAATCATAGTGGAGAACTGTAAAAGGGGAAGAGTCTAAGTATGGTATGGCTTGACTACAAAAAAACATTTGATAGTATTCCACGTTCATGGATAAAAGAGTGCTTAAAAATATATAAGATACACTGTACACTGATCGACTACATTACAGTGACCATGAAACAGTGGCAGACCACTTTGCAATTAAGCCATGATAAAGGACAAATTATTATCCCAGGGATAAAAATTCAAAGGGGGATATTCCAGAGTGACTCTCTGTCACCGCTGCTATTCTGTCTTGCCTTTAACCCATTTAACAGCTTAGGCCATGGCTATAATTTAGCTCCTAGAAAACATCAAAGTGTAAAGACTTCTCATCTTCTTTTTGTCAATGACTTAAAACTGTATAACTCATCAGATGAAGAACTGAAAGTACAACTACAAGCTGTCAAAACTTTTTCAGATGATATAAGAATGTCATTTGGTCTTGATAAATGTGCAGAAACAACCTTTAAAGCAGGAAAACTGCAGCATCAGGAAAACATCAGTTTGGGACAAGAACGTGATATAAAAGAACTTGAGCAAGAGGGAGTGTATAAATATTTCATAACTGATAAAGAATCAGCAAAAAAAACAAATGCGAATAAAACTTAGTAAGGAATACTTTAGAAGACTTAAATTAATCCTGAAAACAGCATTGACAGCTAGGAATAAAATCCAAGCTAAAAAACAATTTATCTTCCTGTCTTAACTTACAGTTTTGGAGTGATTGACTGGCTCCAAAATGTGTTGGGTAGATGAGATAGGAAAACAGGACACATGCTTCATGCTCACTAAATGATTTATAAAAATCAGTGCACGCCAAGATTATAAATTCCCCATTTCAAAGGAGGGATGGGCCTCCTTGAAAGTGATTACATGTATAGATCTGCAATTGTGGGACCCAACACATATCTGCTAACTTCACACGACCCAAATGTAGTGAAAGTTTTGAAACATGAGAAGAATAAATCTAAGATGACTTGTCTGCTTAATCTAGCAGAAGCATTTCAGGATCAAACAGGAATGAAAATAAAACCAGAAGTAGATAAAAATCAGACAGTAAGTGAATGTGCCAAACCACAAAAGAAAGAATATATTGTGGAGGACCAGAAAAGAAGGCAAGAAATATGGAAAATGCATATATATAATTGCAAGTACAGAAAACTTCTGGAAGAACTTCATGTTGATCAGGAGTGAGTGCAGGAATGGTTAAGGAGAGGCAAATTCAAACAAAACTTGAAAGGTTAATATTAGCGGCCCAAGGCAGTGGGTACACACTGGTTTACAAAGTCCATTGAACATGTGGGAGAAACAGACAAATGTAGGTTTTGTAAAATCAAATTGGAAACAGTAGCACACCTCGTTGCTGGTTGTGACATACTAATGGCAGGATGACTATATACTGAAAGGCATAATAATGTGGCAAAACTGTTGCACTGGGGTTTTAAAGTGGCTGAAAAGCATTGGAAACATGAGCCACAAAGTGTCATACCAACAGTTCAAAAGATAGATGCTAGAAAACTGGCTATAGTGGTCCATGAAAAGAAGACAAAAGTAGCATTGATCATTGAAATCACCCACCCAGTGACTGCGGTGTCTTGCGTACAGAGAGACACAAAGTTATAAAATATCAGGATCTGCAGGCAGAAATGACAGCAATGGGGAAGAAAGATACCCAGACAGTTCCAATAGTAGTAGGAGCAACGGATCTTATAAAAAAAGAATTTACAATCATATTTAGATATGTTACCAATACATGTAACCCCATATAATTTGCAGAAGGAGTCATTACTGGGCACATTATGGGTACTGCTAAGAGCACTTTTGGCTGACATCAAAGATTGAAACGATACGAGTTTCATGAACTTTAATTGTACTTTGACTTAGGAATGGGGCCCATTCCTGTCATGGTATTAGTAACCCAAAAGCTTTGTAGTCCCTTTTTGAGTCCAATCCTTCACAAAATATGCTGCCCTGGTAAAGTCCCCCAGATATGTACACCTGTGGAAAGTGTGTTTGTTGCCACCACATTGCTCAGGGATAAATTACTATTGAGACACTTAATTTTACTCTTCATTTTGTAGAAATGTTTGGTTGTAATTCCACTAATATTGTCTACTTAGGCGTGTGCTCTTCTTGTGATGCCTTTTATGTGGGGAAAACCACTAGAAGACTCAGTGACAGGATCAAAGCACATCTTCAAGCAATTGGAAAAGGTGACTGTAAAAATGCTCTAGCCAAGCACAATAAAGTCAGCACTCAATGCTCCATTTTTAAATTCATTATGATTAAAAAAGCTTCCATTATTTTTGGTGACTGTTCATAGGTTCATAGGTGTGCACTAGGCTAATGGCCCTGGAGCCTTTACAAGCCCAGCCCATAGGAGTACCCTGGTATCGTGCCACCCGACCTTAGTTCCTAGAGCCTCTTTCGAGTAGAGCCACTGGAGTGATCCCCAGGGTGAATTTTCTATTTCCCATCCACTCGTCAAGATTTCTCTTGAAGAGGGCCAGTGAGGTGCTCTGCTTGACATGTATGAGAAGTCTATTACATAGCATGGGCAGTCTCTGGGTTAGGAACCTGTCCCTCCAGCATATTCTGTTGATTGTAGTAATGAGGTTGAGTTCTCTGAAGCATGTGGTGCAGAGGGATTGGGATTTCTTTCGATGTAGCATTTCTAACAGAGCTGGGTCAGACATGGCTTTGTAAGTCAAGCAGAGATCATTTCTAAGTAGAAGATATGAGATAGAGAATAGTTGGAGTTTTTTGAGTCTGTTCATATAGGACAAGTGTTTAAAGCCTAGGATCCTCTTTGTGAGGTACTTTTGTGGCCTCTCTAGTTGTTACAGGTGTATAGTGAGGTACATGCCAAATGGGGCATTGTACTCAATGATTGGCCTAATGAGGGTAGAGTAGAGTACAGGGAGACAATGATCTCTTTCTTCCTGGATGCAAAACCCTTAGTAATGAGATGTGCCACATAAAAAAACTTTCTGACCACAGGGGCAACGTGGTGGTCAAAAGAGAGGTTGCTGCCAACCTGTGTTCCCAGATCTCTTATAACGCCTTCTGTGTTCAGTGGACTACCATCAATGTGGTAATTCAAGGGAACCAGGTTTTTCCCAAAGGGGATGAAGACACATTTTTTGGCATTGAGCATAAGGCCATGGCTCTGACACCAGTCATGGTCTCATTGAGGCCTTTCTGTATGATGTCAAAATCACTTGGGGAGTTAATAATAGCTCCCAGCTTGCAATCCTCTGTGAACATTGTCAGCCAGAGTCCCTTTGTATTGGCCTGAACTTCAGAGAAGTAGATACCAAACAGGAGAGGATCCAGGACCGAACCCTGTGGGACTCCTTTCGTGACTGGTTTCCAGTCTGACTTGGAGTCAGCTACTTTCACACTGTGGGGTCTATCTGTGAGCCAGTTTGCAACCCACCTAGTGATATAGGGGTTGATGCCTAGCTTAGTAAGTTTTTCTATGATTCCTGAGTGGGGAATGGTATCAAAGGCCTTGGCCAGATCAAGGTAGGCTGTATGAACCACCTTACCTTCATCCACAGCTCTGGTGACTGACTTAAAGAAGTTGATCAAGTTGAGCAGGCATGATCTACCCTTCACAAAACCAAACTGTATAGGAGAATTTGAAGATTCCCTGTATCCTTGTTTATTAGGTCCATGATTATGCATTCCATAGCTTTATATATCAGACTTGTCAGGCTAATGGGGCTTTAGTTCCCAGGGTCTGTAGTCGCTCTTCTTTTGTGGAGAGGGATGACTGTAGCAGTTTGCCATTTTGTAGGTACAAAGCCTGAGGTGAGACTGTGGTTGAACAGGGCACACAGGTGAGGTGCCAATTCACTCTGTAGTTCATGTAGAACACAGCCAGGGATATGTCAGGTCGCATAGAAGCTGTATTCTTGGCCTTGGACAGTTCTGTTTTAACCTGTGCAGCAGTAATACTGGGCGCTTGGCAATCTACTGGTATTGTGATTTGTCCTGTGGGGGGAGAGAGGGGTAAAGTTAGCACTGAATCTATCCGCCAGTATATTTGCAATATCTGTTGGCTCGGTATAAGTGGTACCATTGTGCAGTAGCTCAGAGCAAATCTGGGTATTGCCATGGAGATTCTTTAAATAAATATAGAAGGCCTTGTTGTTGTCTTTACTATCTACTGCAATTCTGCTTTTATAGCTAGCTTTAGAGGATTTGATGAGAGAACTCAGTTCCCTATTACGAGTGTGAAAGTCCATTTAAGTGAATCCGTAAACGTCGACACATATTGCACAAACTTGCATTACAGCGAACGTCCAAAACCGTGAATTTGGAAATGTCGAATTACCATGGTTGGCCCGTCTGTGGTATAGCTCCATAAGGTAAATGTGCAATAGTTCCGGACCTTAGGGTTAGGGTGCGGGTTAAGGTAAGTGCATAGATAGTTAATGTATGTAAGATTTAGTGTAGGGTTTTGGTAAATGTGTGTATGTGGATTATTTATTTTGCTTGTGTATATTTTCGTAGGGGAAGCGTGTGGTAGTTACGGACCTTAGGGTTAGGGAGGGGTTAATCATAGTGCATAGATAGTTGTGTGTGTGGGGTTTAGTGTAGGGTTAGAAGTAGGGTTTTGGTGCTTTATTTTAGGGTTAGAAGTAGGGTTTGGTTAGTGTATGTATGTGGTTTATTTATTTTGTTTGGGTAGGTAGTATGTAGTGGGTGGTGGGGTTGGCCGACTTTGACAGTTCGAGATTTAAAATTTCTCGGTTTAGTGCATTCGGTATTCTCACGGTTCACGCAGTTCGTGTTGGTGTTTTGGTATTCGCTCAAAAGGGGTTTTGCTCTGGTAACATAGACCCGGGATCTCAACCTTTTGCTGAGGCTGATACGGGAGTTTTTCTAGTCTTGGGACTTCACCTTATTTCTGCACTGTAATCCATTACTGGAAGTAAAGGAACTCAAATTGTGAGACTAAGGGCAGACACGCCCCCTGGATTAAATGGACATTTAAATGTAAATAGCATTCTTAGATGGAATAGATAATTGATGATGTCATTAATATGGTAATTAGCCTTGCCTTATAGTGATACTAATGCTAATTGTGTTCCCATATTTTTGATGAAGTTTGACTTGAAACATTTTACGAATGAAAGGGCTCAAATTCTAGTTATGCCTTTAGTGATCGCTTATTAAAGCTGTTTATTTGTCTTATTCTGAAGATAGTGCTTCCATTTTTCAGAAGATATTTTTTTATTGTACATATATACATATGGTTGTGTGTGTGTAAATATATATATATATATATATATATATATATATATATATATATATATATATATATATATATACATATATGGATCTACTTAAGATTATCGAAGTTTTACAACTTCAAATGTCATATGGCTGAGACCATATGATCGAAGTTGCAAAACTTCGAACACTTGAAATAAAAACAAAAACAAAACAAAAAAAATTGCTGGATGTTTTTGCAGGGGGCCAAACCCCCCCTTGCATTCCCCACACCCCCTGCTATTCAAATATACCAATTCTGAGATCGCACTACAGTGAGGAAAAGAGAAAATTTCCCATTCCAAGCTGTATGGAGATCTCTGTTCAGAACGTTCGAAGTTTTAAAACTTCGATAATATGGTCTTAGCCATATGAAATTTGAAGTTATTAGAACGTCGATCATCGGAATAGAACATATATATATATATATATATATATATATATATATATATATATATTTATATATATATATATATATATATACACACACACACACACACACACACACACACACACGCATGTGTGTGCTTGTGTGTGTGTGTGTGTGTGTGTGTGTGTGTGTGTGTGTGTGTGTGTGTGTGTATGTGTGTGTGTCTGTAAGTGTGATGTGTGTGTTTGTGTGCATGCATAGAGAAAGATTCCCTCTCGTTGAAGCTGAGCGGTATAGTCCAACTTCTATAATAGGTTACATCCATCATTCAAATCCAGAATTAGAGATGACAGAAAGTAATTAGGAAAAAAAGTTAAAAATTACGGACCATTTTAAAGAACTGTACAAACTTAAGTCAAACGATAGGAAAACAGGATGCAAACTAAAATGAAATTTTTAGGAAAAAGTAGCATGGAGCTGTAATGAATATCTGTATTTGTTCACTGTAATCCACATCCTTTTTCTGAAAAAAATTTCTACATGTAGGAGGGATGCAACAAAATCCTAAACTGAAATTAAGGATGTATTTAAAAATTAGAGATAGAAGTATATGGATCATAACTAGAAAGCTGAATTATATCATGATACAATGCAGCACAGATATCACAACCTTAAATCATTCTAAGAGGCTGACATTTCTTTTACATTCATATGAATGCGCCTCTATTATATACTTGTTCTTTTATTAAAGGAAGAGGGTGCAAAACAGATAAGTATGAATGTAAAAAAAATGTCAGGCTCTTAAAACGATTAATTTCACTGCTAACATTTTAAAGGAAGTACAGTAGAATATAACAGTAAGGTGCCAAAGAAGTCTCTCAACTGTAATGCTTTGGTGCCTTTCAAGCCCTGCTGAAGAAAAAAAAAATACCACAGGTTCTCTTAAAAGTGCTGTTCCTCGCCGACTCCAGTAGCAGTTCTCTGAGCAGATGTAATCAAATCTGCCGTTTCTGTTATGCTAGAATGAATTTTACAAAAATATTATATATTCTATTTACCAAATCTCTATGTCTATTACCCAAAGTGCCTTCACTAAACTACAAGGGAGATAGTTGGAAAATCAGTTCAAGATCTTCATACAGATCACCTGACTACAACCTCCAATTACATCTCTGATGTATGGTAAATTGAAATAGAAGAATATATTGTTTTGGCAGTACATTTTCTGATTTCAACAAAATAACAGTGCAGTGCATTTCTGTCACTACTGTAACTGCTAGAAATTGCACATCACTTGGCTGAGGTAAACTGCCAAGAAAATCTTTATTCCTGACTTACTTTTTAACTAAACAGAATCAGGTGAATAAAGTGGTTTTCTTCCTTTAAAATATGATACATAGGTGAGAATGTTGACAACATGTCTGATGACAGAATTGTGGCTGATGTCTCTGTGAGTACTGGAAGCTCCTTATCACCTGTTCTTTGGTGATAACTGGCAGAGGAATGGTGGAGGGTATTTCTTGGGGTGATAATCAGAGGTGATGGGCAGGTGAAATTTGAGCTGACTTTATTGGCTTGTAGATTTGTTATATCTTTTGGCTGAGAATAGGTGATGCCATCTACAATACTGCACACTGTTGGGTGTTGCCCTTAAGATTGCATGCATAACTGAAAAATGCCTTATGGTTATCCTTAGCTTGGGAGGCTATTTGTGCGTCAAAATTTACTTTTGAAGAGTTTGCTAGTCCCATCATTTGCTTGTTTAAACTAACAAGGGAGTATTTGCTCTGTTGTGAATATTCTTTCATACTTTGAGACAGGATTTTCTTTCTTTTGTTGTACAACCAATTTATAGCAGGCATCCACCAGGGTGGTTTGTTTTTGCGGTTTGTCCTAGGCTTCTTTTGGTCTAGTACTGCTGTTTCTGTGCAGTTGTTTATATGGTCATACAGGGCTTTTGTGTACACCTCTGCATAGGCTTCTGCATTTTAATGGTTTGGGGGAGCTTGAAAACAGCTATGCCATCACTTAATAGGAGAAAGTTTGCCTTAGAAAAGTTTTTAAAAGTTTTGGGGTTAGGTGGGGATTCTAGTTTTATATTTATTTCAACTGAGTTAACTTTGTGATCTAATCTAACCAGTGAGGGCATCACACTTGGGGAGGGGGGGTGCAACACTCTCCCATATTTGTGAGTACCAGGTGTAGAATATTTGTACCCCTCGTGGGATTGCAGATTAGCTGCTCCAGGGCATTTGCATTGACAAAGTATAGAAATCTTTGAGCCTGCAAGTTAGTGGTCATGTATGCTTCCAAGTTAATGGAGGGGTAGTTGAAATCACCCCTGAGTATAGTATTGGGTTGAATGGTAAGTGATTCTAGTAAATTCAGGTATGATGTATGTGTTTTCTTGTTCATGGTGGGGGAACCTGAAGCTAGTAAGGATATGGTAATGGATTTTTCCTATAATTGTTGGACTAAGAGTAGCTCAAGTATGTCATATTGTTTGACCAGTCTTAAGGTCTGCTTATCCTTTATGTATATTGATACACCTCCAAATTTTGCCTTTTCATGTGTAGTAGGTGATCATTACATGTGAAAAGCATTATAGCCATGCACTGTCTCTGTGTTTTTTATGACTTTGAACCATGTTTCACTAACTGCACAGAGATCAACATTCTCCAGGGTGAAGAGTGCTTCCAGGGAGTGTAGGTTCTTGTTGAGACTCCTAGCATGGAGCAGTAATACCTGTAGCTTACCCTGGGTAGATTTTGCTATGTTGGAATGTTTGCCTGTTTGGCAATGCCTAAAAAGGCAGTATAGGGGGTGGACAATGTTTTGGCCAATATCAAAAAGCCTAGAGATGTCAAGTGAAGACCATTCCTGGCAAAGCAGCATGGCCTATCAGTCATGTTCTCCCAGGATTACAAATATTGGACCCCTTTGGAATGGCATCAGTAACTAAGCCAATTGTTAAAGTCAATTCCATTCTGTTGGTATTGTGGCATCATCCTTGTAGACAGTAGAATGTTGCTCAGTTCTAGGCTCATACCTACCTGTGACACATTATGATAGCTCAATCATGTCTTTCTTCATATAGTGCAGGGAGATACATCTCAGGTCATTTATGCCCACATATACTATGACTGAGTCATACTGGCACTTGGCGTTTAGTGACCTGAGTGCTTGCGTGATCTGGTGAATCATGGCCTCTGACAGACAACTAACTGTAACCTTCTCCTTATCTAGCCTGGTGAGAGGGACATCAGTGTGTCTCACAATGGAGTCTTATATGACCAAAATATTGGGTTGTGGGGTGTTACACCTTATAGGCTTAGTAGGTGAAACACAATGAGATGTGGTTTTATGTCTTGTGTTGGGAACTGTCTTGTTTGTGTGCATGCACAGTTTCTGAGGGCTGCGCCAGAAAGGCCATTGAGGTTTGCGTCAGTTGTATGTGAGCATCTTTATATATGTGGGTTTATGTATCTGTTCACCTGTAAGTGCTTTGAGTGCTGTGTGTGTGTGTGTGTGTGTGTGTGTCTCTCTGACAACTGTTTGGTGTTTTTTGTGCCTGCGTGTGAGAGTCTTGCCTCCAGTGATATTGTGTAACTACATCTCTTACATACTGTATTTGTCTGTTTTAGAATTAAGTGGTTGTCAGTGTACATAAGGCAATTGCTACATTGCCTCAGGCTGCCCATGTCCACCAATCTAGATGCAAAAATAGCAGGAAAGTGCCTATCCA
This sequence comes from Protopterus annectens, assembly GCF_019279795.1. Lineage (NCBI taxonomy): Eukaryota > Metazoa > Chordata > Ceratodontiformes > Protopteridae > Protopterus > Protopterus annectens. Next base: position 1,624,099,126 of record NC_056735.1, on the reverse strand, counting down.
TGGTTGCAGGTCCTTAATATGTGCTTTTCAAGGGAAAAAAATGTCAGCTGTTTGCAATTGGACAAAGGATGGCTGCTTACTAAGTATAATCTACAGTTAACTTATCCAGCAGTGCTACGAAGGGTGCAAACTAGTTGTTCTTTGAGCATCAATAGTTCTGACCTCTAATAATTTAATCCAGTGCTAACTAAATGTGACAGTGTTGCTCAGCATGCAAAGTAGCCCCTTGAGTAGCACAAGACTGTAGAAAATTTCAGAGGTAGTTTTTATAGGGAGAATACAACTTTTAGTGATTGCATATATACAGGGCACAACTAACCGCTGCTGAGCATTGCAAACATGAGCCTTATATAGAAGCAGAAGAAATAAGTTTTAAACTAGGTATGCCCACAGGCCAATCAGATAAGTACACAATAAGCTCTCCACCAGCAATTTCCAGCTCAGATAGATGAAATCAGCCCTCCCCTGCCACAAGAGTGCAGACTTTGAACCTCTTAATGCAAAATGCCTGGTTTGGAGTCTAAATCTTAGGGAACCACAAAAATGGATGTTAGAAGCACTAAAACCAGTAGATTCAGTGTATTTAGAGTACTTCAAATGCAGAACAGCAACCCTTTCAGCAGTAAAAAAATGCAAATTAAAACTCTAAGCAAGTGCAGGAAAAACAATAAATAGCATAGAAATATTTGAGAATGCAATGAAAACAATCAATACAAGTGCAAAATAATACTTAATTAATTTTTTTTGCCAAGGATGGCTTCAGATGCAAGCTAAATCTGTCAAACTCTTTGGTGTCATTGCCAAAAGATTAGCAGGTCTAGATAACTGAACCATCCATCCATCAACAATTCATTATCAATTCATCAGTTTCATCAGTTTCCATCCATCAGCTGGTCTACCAGCCTCTCCTACTGCCAACAGGACTAACTCCTTTTTTAGACTGGGGCAACCACAGTACCTAAGGCCCCCCTGGGGGGGGGTCATGTTTTTGACTGCTTCTACCTGTCAATTTTTTTTAATTTATAGGTTCATAGGTTCATAGGTAGGTACTAGGCTATTGGCCCGAGGGCCTACCTAAGCCTATGCAACAAGGTTCCCTGGCTTACGCCACCCAAGAAAGTTATTTTCCTGTGCCACTGTTGAGCAGAGACACAGAAGTGATCCCTGGGGTGTATTTCCTATTTCCCATCCACTCAAGATTTTTCTTGAAGAGTGCTAATGAAGAACTTTGCTTGACATAGATGGGTAGCCTGTTCCAGCGTATGGGAAGTCTTTGGGACAGGAATCTATCCCTCCAGCATGTCCTGTTTATTGCGGTGACAAGGTTTAGGTCCCTAGAGCTTGTAGCTCAGAGGGATTGGGATTTCTTTTGGTGTAGCATGTCCAACAGATCTGGGTTTGACATAGATTTATATGTTAGGCAGAGATCACCTCGGAGTAGGTGATATGCTACGGAGTAAAGCTGGACTTTTTTGAGACAGTTAGTGTAGGGCATCTGTTTGAGGCCAGTAATCCTCTTTGTGAGGTACTTCTGTGGCCTTTCCAGCTGCTGGATATGTCTTGTGAGATACATTCCAAAAGGGGCATTGTACTCTATAATGGGTCTAATGAGTGTCGAGTAGAGGGGAGCAATGACCTCTTTTTTCCTGGATGAGAACCCTTTTATGAGGAGTTGTGCCACGTAGAAGGACTTTCTGACTACTGTGGCAATGTGACTATCAAAGGAGAGACTACTCTCCACCTGGGTCCCAAGGTCTCTTATAACACATTTGGTGTTAAGTAGACTACTGTCTATGTAGTAGTTCATGGGTACAGAGTTTTTACCAAAGGGGATGACAATGCACTTTTTGGCATTGAGCTTGAGGACATGGCTCTGACACCAGGCATCTGTCTCAGCGAGGCCCTTCTGTAGGATTTCCACATCATTTGGGGACTCGACTATGGCTCCTAGTTTGCAGTCACCTGTGAACTTTGTTAGCCAGAGGCCTTCTGTGTTAGTCTGTACTTCAGAGAAGGAGAGGTCCCAGAACTGAACCCTGTGGTACTCCACTTGTCACTGGTTTGAGGTCAGATTTGGAGTCTGCAACTTTTACAGTGTGAGTTCTGTGAGTGAGCCAGTTGGCAACCCATCTTGTGACTTAGGGATTTATACCTAGTTTAGTGAGTTTAGTTATAAATCCAGAATGGGGGATGGCGTCAAAAGCCTTGGAGAGGTCAAGATAGGCTGTGTGAACCACCTTACCCTCATCTACAGCTTTGGTAACTGCCTCAAAGAAGTCGATCAGGTTCAGGAGACATGATCTGCCTTTCACAAACCCAAACTGGGTGGGATCCAGAGTTTGGAGGTTACCAATGTCTTTGTTTATGAGTTCCACGATGATAGGTTCCATGGCCTTGCAGACCAGGCTCATCAGGCTAATAGGGTGATAGTTCCTGGGATCAGTGGTGGCTCCCCCTTTGTGGAGTGGGATAACTGTTGCTGTACTCCATTCAGAGGGCACAAAGCCTGATGGGGTGCCCATGCCAGGAGGAGGATGACCTACTCCTTAGTGTCCCCCTGCATTCACATATTATTTTATTATTTTATTTATTTACATTTGTTTACCGGGGAAGTCCAACTGGATACAGGTCTATTTTCAGCGAAGGCCCGGGGAGAAAAGCTCCACAGTACAATAGAATGCAGTACATGAGAGAACAAAATATAGAACATACAATTGATTTTAATACATAATAGGTTAGAAGTTACCAGTTTAGTTAGTACAGTAGACAGTCATTGAGGTACATAGCAAAAACATTGAGGTACATAGTCAAAAACTTAAAACAAAAATAACGTTTTTTTTTTTTACCAGTATCTAGGTTTACAAGCTTTTTAGGGCAAATCTGTTTATACTTATCTGAACATGTGATTATATCTGAGGGCTACTCCCCTCTATTGATCACACCTTAGATGAACATCCTCCTCCTGGCATGGGCACCCCATCCCTCCCTGCAAGTGCCTCAGACACCCTAGCCACTAATCAAACCGAGGTTGCACGGAGATTGGCAGGGCTTTATCCATCTATGCCAAGGTGCTGGCAAGTTCAGAACAATTTTGTGAATTATTTGTTAGTTTTTTTAACAAAGTTGAAAAATGAGTTTTAATTATCCCCTAGCCTCAGATGCTAGACTTAGTTCTTGAAACACTTTACTGTTCCTTATAGTGGCCCACCATATGTGAGCTATTTCATACTTTTCTTTGGGGGGGGGGGTTCTAGCTCTTCTAGGAACTTAAAGGAGTTTCTTTCCTCTGTTGTACAGTTTGTTTATAACTACTGACAAGAGTTGATTATTTTTTAATTTCCCAGTGTATTTAGTTCTAGAGGGGACTGCTAGATCGGTTGTGTTTTTCTAGGGGGCATAAAAATCCTTAGTGAAGTTGGTGGCATATGTAGGATCAGCTCCTGAAATAGCATGGATAAATTTTGAGATTTTGTTGTATAATTTTATGAAGTTCACCATTTTGAAGTTTATAAATGGGTGGCATTGCTTACTTGGGGAATGGAAATTCTGAGAGTGAAGGTCATAAGTTGTTGGTCTGATGCTACCAGATAGGGGCAAACCATCGGAACAGAGCAGGCAGAGGCTACGTTTATGGTAACCAGGTCAAGAACCACCCTTGATGAGTAGAGGACATTTTGATCAAGGGCATTTTTGTTTGTGTAATCCAAAAATTGTTGTGCATATCTTTTGCTGGAAGTGTAGGTACCCTAATTTATGTAGAAATAGCTGAAGTCCCCAAAGATTAATGAGTTCTTGCTTACTGGGATATCTTCTAATGGATGCTAGGAATTTTGCACCATCATCCACGTACATAGATGGGGTCCCTACATAGTATCAATAGTAGTCAGATGTTAGGAGGTAATAGACACTTTGAAGTGGCAATTTGGATAAAAAAATTAGAACATAATGTTAGCACAACTCATAGCACATAGCATTCATAACAGATCATTAGAATTAGTCTGGAGCAAAATTCACTTAATTTTTTTTTGCACTGCAAGGAGGCGAAAGCTAATGATGACAAGACTCTAGCACTGTCCTGGTACTGTGGGAATCTCACCCACTAAAACATCCCCTAACACTGGACCATTCTAGCCTGCCAGACATCATATCCTTACCTTGCAGTATAATAAATGGCATTGGTTCTTCATACCACCATCAGTCAGAATCAAACTCATCACTCATCAGTTGAGAACTTGATGCCCAAACCCACAGCACCAAGATGAGGATGATGATGGTGAAGTGATTTAGAACAGCATGACAGCCGTGCTGAGTCAGTCAGGACAAAGCAAGAACACCTATTCATTGCCTCCCCATCTGAGATGTGCAGCACATACATGGAATCTAGTTGCCATGCAAGATGCTGAATCTGCTTGTAATGATTCACAGTATAAAAAGATCATGTGAAGCACCATGGCCAAATGCTATGCTTCTTGGAACAAGGTTGGCACAACACCCAAGCTGCTGAGGTGGTTTGAAATAAGTGTGAACTGGTATTGATTATTCCCAATGCAACTCGATGGAATCCCACTTTCTATGCAATGGAAAGAATTCACCTCACTGCAACTCAGGGTGAAGGCTTGCTGAATGAGATATGTGAACAGATTAGAATTGTCATCTTCAGCCCTGCAGAAATTACCTTTGTTGCTGAGTTTGTGCAAGCAATGCAGCCCCTGGCAATGGCTCTGAACATCCTGCAGTCAGAGCTGAAAAGCTTCATGGGAATACTGATCCCCACCATTACGTGCCTGAAAAACACGTTGTCCGATGTCAGGCAGTATGTGAAACTTGTTGTGCCGCTAGTTGATACTCTTCTTAAAGGAAATTAGGCTCAGTTCAATCATCTTTTGGAGCGTGAAGAGCTCATTCTGGCTAGCATAGTGCATCCACAGTTCCGTTTGCGATGGATGGACACTGAAGAGGAGAAACTCAGAGGCAAGACTCTGCTCCTTGATGCCATGCAGAAACTGGATGAACCTGCACATAGGTCATCTGAAGTTTCTGCATTAACTGCTGAAGACAGCTTCTTCAGCTTCAAAGAGTCGATGCCAGCCAATGTCCTCAAATGGACATGTATCTGGCTGACTCTTCCCGAGAAATATCTTCTCTCAGCAGTTACCCTATAGTCAAGAAGATATTTCTGAACAATAATACAGCTCTGCTATCTAATGCATCTGTTGAATGCCTGTTCAGCCTTGGTGGACAAGTGCTGACTGCAAGAAGAAATAGACTCAATGACGAATACTTTGAAGTTGCTCCTTTTTTGAGCCAACAGAAATGTGTAGTCATTGTGAATAGTTATATAAAGTGATATTTTGGTTGACGTTGTTGTGTTAACAGTCTTGTTAGACTTATATGACATTTTCTGTAAGCATTTTTGCATCCTCAGCATTTGTTTTAGAAGATTAGCCTAATGTACATTGTTGAAAATTTGATGGGTTGTAACTTGTTATGGGTCTTGTTGCTGGCTGTGCGTAATTTGGGTTAAGTATTACGTTGTGACTCTCTGACTATAAAGACTAGCCTGTGGAACTTTGTATACTGTAAAATGCTATTCATTATTATTGTAACACTGTGTATACAACTTTTATACACTCGTATTCGTGTGCATTAAGCATGTATTCCTCACACACAAGTACTATGTGAGTAAATTTGAATATGAGAATTGATAAACTGTACTTATGTAAAAGTAACTCAACCGTAACTAGTTACTTTAGTTAGTAACTAGTGATAGTAATATATTACTTTTTTAGAAAAGTAATAAGTAATAGTAACATATTACTTTCACTTAAAAGTAATTAGTAATAGTAACATTACTTTTATAAGTAACTAGCACAACACTGGTTGAATGCTCATTAGATGACTTCAGACTAACAAAAGAGATAGTGGGTCAGCTAAAGCATTAGCCAGCATGCAGATACACTTGAAGTGAGATGTAGGTAATCCTTGGAAGAGCAAGTTTAACTGTTCATTATCTTGTCCCAGGCCAATATATATTGTATCCCAACAGAATGATACCAGCTACTTAACCAATCGTTAAACCCAATTATCTTTTTCTTACATTTAGTTATCCCTCTCAATGAAGGTAGGTTTCTACTCAGACCAGTGTAATCCTTGTCTGACTCTATTATAGTAAATTCCAGAATGTCCTTATGCATATCCCTCAGAATTTTGTGAGCCAGCTCATTTACTCCCACATGGACTACTATCATGTTGTAATCATACTTACTGATAGAAAGGGTTTTGAAAGCCCTTGTTACATCAGAAACCTTGACACCCAAAAGGCATCCGACTGTAACCCTATCCTTGTCAAGATAGAATATACTAGGCTGACCAGTAGTTCATTTTCAGCAAGCAAGAGGCAGTTCTTCCACTGCCTTAGGATACTAAGTGCTAGGGCTGGGGTTGGCATACTGATTATGGTGTTTACCTCATAGACAAAAGGTACAAGGTCTGATTTTCACCAAGGAAAACTGGCTATACATAAAATGGCCTGCAAGGGCAGCAAGCCTAGTATTTACCTAGGAACTTATAAACCTAGAAAGCTGGTAATGGAAGGAGAGGTTAGTGTGCTGTCTCTTCATAATGTTCAGTGGTATTAAGTTGTAAACTCTGAATAAGGAATAAAGGAGGGCTGAGTGAGCATTGATCCAAATAAGAAATCTGATGATGGGTATAAATAACACTGTAGTGGTGGATATGTGGATACCTATATACAGAGGTTGAAGAACAGGGTCTCTTTAGACTAGCAGCATGCATTGTGGCACAGGTAATTATGGTGTAGTGCAGGTCAGTGAAAATTGATTTAGCCTTGTGCACAATTCTGCTTAGATCTTACAAAAAGAAAGGAAAGTGGTTTGGTGTTATGTATTTAGGACAAAATTCAGATTGTGTACACTACCCACTATTTAATAACACCTTGTGTGGTGATGCACTTAGAAACAGTTTGTACAGTAAATTGCAAACATGAAAAGGAAAAAGCACCAGCATAAAAACAAACAAACAAAAAACTATAAATCTGAGCAAGTAGTGCTCAATTAGGTAGAAATAGTAGCAAATAGTCTTCTCTTATCAGAATAACCACAACTTTCTCCAAGATGGCCCCATGTCAGGAGAGAACAGGCTGTTTCCAGGCTAACTACAGAAAAACAGTTAATGGAGTAAAATACAGTTATATGTTACTCCAAGCAGTTGTAAAATAGCAAAAATAGCAGGATGATTTTTAAGTGCCACACAAAACTGTACCTTCTGAGTGTTTGTGCTATAGCAGAAGTCAAGAAACCACTTTACAAATCTCTCGGTTAGTGCAGGAAGACACTACTCTCTGCCATCTAAACTGTAAAGACAGCAAGGGCAAGCTGCTCCACACAATAAATAGAAAAAAGTAAAGAGAAAGGGCCAGTAAAAAGCACTGATTTGAGCTAATAGTGCTGAGCTACCTAGAAATAACAGCAACTAGTAGATTTAATCTGGTTTGAAACCATCATACGACAAAATTGGCATATGTTGTTAGTAGATGAGGATACTACCAACATAGTGGGTGGACAACCACATTTTGCATTTACAAATAAGAAAAATATGAAACAGCAGCTTTGCTATCCAAGGACACCTGCTCTGATGGATAGCACAGTGAATGGTACCCATAGATGTGGAAAATGTACACAGTGCATTTATATAGATGAATCAAGGTTTTTTAAGCACCCTGAAACAGGGCGTCTATGGGAGCTAAGGAATTCTGCTGATTGCAATACTAAGGATGTACTGCACAGCATGTTTCCATTTCTATGTTGGCAAAACTAACCGTCACCTTAGGGAACGGATAAGGGATCACCTTTACTGCACTAGAAAAGGGCAACTGTATAGTGCTTTGGCTAAGCATATATTGGATAAGGGGGATGACCAGATATTTTTGTTTCAGGTTTTACACGTGCAGAATGTCAGCAATAGGATGTGGGAAATAGTCAATACTACTAAAAATATGGAAGAAAAATTAATTTTGCATTTAGGAGCACATAGAGGTCTGGCTTTGAATGATAGTGTTCCATTGAAGCCAGTGCTAAAATCTAGAAGGTTAAAATAAAATAAAAAATAATAATATTTTAACAAGAGAAGACTACATAAACACATGCAGGGATTTGGGTCAATATCACAGTATTTCTTGAGCTGTTTCTAGCATAGATATTATTAAAGACAAGCATTTGCTGAGATGTATGTATTAAAGCATATGTATTTACTAGGTGGACAACATGTGCATTTATTAGGCAGAATATATGTATTCATTAAGTTGTTGAGTGTGCACTGCTTATACTTTTATATATATTTTTATATATATTTTTATACTTCTATCTATGCACATAAGTAGTTACTAAATGGGGAACATGAGTATATGTATTTATTCATTGATTTTTATGTATTTTATTTATATTTATCCACATGTTCTTGTCTTTACATTTTGTGCATGTGTTTTTTAAACAGAGTTTTTCTGACTTCAGCAATTAACTAAGGTCAAAACGTAACCATAGTAATAAATTGATTGCTGAGTGCTGAATTAACTTTGAGTGGTAGGATTGGTTGTGCTAGTAATGAATTAAAGTATTTAAATGCTGTTGCTGTTGCTGTTAAATGAACTGTCTGATGAAGCAGTGGTTACCATTGTGAAAGTGCTCAACATTTTGCATTAAAAAAGAAGATTTTACTTTGTCGTGGTTCAGCTTCTTTATTCCAGTTACCTTCCTTCTGGGCACGTGTGTTTCAACAACAACAATAATAATAATAACAAAAAATATCAAAGTTTAAATGCAACACAAAAATGATTTGTTATGCAATGTTAAAATATTATTCCAGATGCAGACTCAGATTCTAATAAAAGCCACCAGTCTACAGTCATCCCAAAACTCTTAATATTATATTGCCATTGCCTCAAAATTGAGCTAATACCAATACAAAAATTAATAAACTTGTAGACTTCCTTATGGTCAGTGATAATGTATCTAATAACTTAGCTAAACAATGATGGAAACATTTCTGAATTCTTTGCCTAAAATTATGTTTCATAAAATTATCCATTGTCTGTTTATTGTATTGCTGCACTGTCATCTCAAAAAGAGAGATATGCGTATTCACAGGAAGTAATGATTTTATACATCACTATTAAATAATCACTTACTCTGGGATTCAGAAAGAACCGCACTGCAGGTGGCAAATGCTGTAACCAAAAGGGACTATTCCTCAAGTGCAGAAACTGCAGTTAATGGACATGTTAGCAGCAAAGAAGAAAGACTTCATTACTGGTTAATTTGCATGTCTCTAAATTACCAGTAATTACCATGAGTGCCAATCAGCACTTTTGCATGGTAAGCAACTCTGGCAGCCCATGCATACAGAGGTGCCATCCACCCATTCACTCATACACACATTGAAACACACACACACACACACACACACACACACACACACACACACACACACACACACACACACACACACACACACACTGCATCATGAAGGTAGATTTGTTCCTCTATTAACTTTATAATTATTTGGAGCAATATGTTAAACATTTCCCTGGAGTCTGTCTTGAACACAGCTATTGAGAAGTTTAAAAGCCCCTACCATGCACCCTGACATCCCTCCATCCCTCTCGTCTGTCCCTGATTTTACAGAATGTCCATAATTTTGCCTTACACTTGCCCTGTTCCTCGTAGCTCAGGGAGTGTTACACTTAATCAATAGTTGTCTGTATATTGCAGAGGGCTAATGTTGCATTGACGGGATGCTTTGTATTGCAGGAGTGCAGAAATTTAAACTTTTTTCCCCTGTTTTTAAGTGACTTAGGGTAATATTTAACAGCTACCCCTGGTGTCTCCTGCTGTTGTAGAAGACTAAGGTGAAGAGGCATGCATAGTGTACATGGTGTAAAACTCTTCATACTTTCATTTTTTAAGGAAGTTAGCATAATTTACTCAGTGTTCCTTGGCCTAGTGTCCCCCCTCACCCCATATGTCCTCCATGCTGCAAAAATGTGGTTCTGTTAATATCCCTGGTGTAATATGCTCACTCCCATCCCATATGTCTTTTGTGCTGTGACACTGTTGCTCTGTTAATATCCCTGGTGTATAGTGTTACCTCCTGCTCCATGCATCTTTCATACTGCAAAACTAACTAACTAACTAACTAACTAACTAACTAACTGACTGACTGACTGACTGACTGACTGACTAACTAACTAACTAACTTTTTTAAGTGAGTCGAGGGTAATATCCCTGGTGTCTACTGTTCTCCCCCAGTATTGCAGGACTTGCTCATTAGTCAGGGGAATTGTATGATTGCCCCCCACCATTCCCTCACTTAATCATACTTATGGACACAATAACAAGCCAACCTATATCCTTACTCACCCCTTACTGCAAATACCCAGACAGACACGCAGTCTCACAGACACACCCCTAAAAACACACACACACACACACACACACACACACACACACACACACACACACACACACACACACACACACACACACACACACACACACACACACACACACACTCACCTGAAACCTGTCATCCTTTCGCGTACACTCACATATGCAGCCCCATGCATATAAAAATACACATCCTTCCACTACTAACTGCCACTTACCTCTAACATGATGTCAGCCTGTCAGTACTAACTGCCACTTACCTCTAAACATGATGTCGGCCTATAAAAACAATGGGTGAATTCAACTTTTGGCAATGTTACATGGTCAGTGAAGCTAATTTACTCAGCACAGCCAGCTGACCTAACTTACCTAACTATTTAGTCTAGCAATTCTAATGATCAGCAATGGCTAAGACCCTGGACCCAACCTGGTATGGTTTCATCAAGGGCAAGTCATGCCTACTAAACCTAGTGGACTTTTTTGAGAGGGTCACCAAGGCAATGGATGAGTGCAGAAGGCTGCATACCACCTACTTTGACCTGGATAGTGCATTTGATACAATACCCTACTCTGGCATTGTTAACAAACTCATAGAATTAGGCCTAAACCTCTAAGTAATGTGCTGAATAGACAAGTGGCTCACAGACTCGACACTGTAAGTTAGGATTGGGGAAACCACCTCCACAAAGAGTCCTATCACCAG
>NC_056735.1:1623970463-1624082963 GCF_019279795.1 Protopterus annectens | reverse complement strand
CCTAAGCAACACTACCTCTATAAAAATAGTTTGTGTTGAAGGATATGCCATTTATCTTTCTTTCAAAACCCCTATGGTTCCAGAGATATGAACATTTGTTTGAAATGTGAGGACAAAATTTGATTCTGTCAAATGGCTTAGGCTCCACCCACTGGCAGTTAAAGTGCAAACTTCCGGAGCTCCATTGGAGTGAATGAGTTAAACATCCTTACTAAATATTCACCATTTAGCTTAACACGGGTTTAAAATATTAATAGAAAAGAAAACAAACTGCAATAATAGTTTCCATTTTGTCACGGAGTATACATTTATGTTTTCTTTTTATCAATTTCCTTTTACTTCAACATTACAGAAGTGGCTCACTGCCTTCCTTCCCTTAAACCTCCCTCCTCCTCCATCTCAACATCATTCTGTATGTATTATTCCCACCAATTCCATTTATTTGTATATAATTCGTTCCTTACTTTTTTCTAAAGCTCCAACCTCCAGTTCTTTTTTCACTTTTATAATATTCAGAACTTCATTTATAATAGGAACAGATTTTGATTTCCATTTTCAAGTAATTGCTTTTTTTGGCAGCCATTGCTTTCAGCATATTAAGGCCTTACTATGCCTAGACAATTCTGATCCTATAAGCTAGCTCAAAAGAATCATTTCATTAGTTACAACTATTTGTTCTCCCTCCGTTTTTATGGAAGTACTCTGTAGTGAACTTTTAAAATCTGCCAACTTGTTACATTCTCCGCAAAAAACTTTCCCAGTTACTTCTCTCTTCCTCATCACACCTCCAACATTTGATATCCTCTTGAGGAAAAATACTGTAAAGTTTCCTTGGAATACAAAAATATTTCTGCAAACACTTCCATGTAAATATCATATACCTTCTGGATTGTGTTGCAGCCTTTTGATCCTTTATTTCATGTAATCTGTTCCTAATACTACAACATATGTATAGTTCAAGTTTTCTTTACATGCTTATTGCCACTAGACCAGCGCTGATTTCATAATGAAGTCTAGTGGAATCATGTGTACTGATGTAATTAAATACAGAGCATCCTTTACTCAACAGTCAACTACCGTATTTCCCTGAAAATAAGACCGGGTCTTATATTCTTTCCCCCGCCGAAATATGCATTAGGGCTTATTATCAGGGGATGTCTTATTTACCTGCACCGTACAACAATCTACCTTTATTCATTTATTCATGTACAAAAATTGACATTTATTAATGAACACAAATCAACATTTATTCATGTACAAAAATCGACATTTATTCATGTGCACAAATTGACATTTATGTAGTAATTTTCTATTATTGGACAGCAGTTCTAATAACGGGTTGACAGTTGTGTAAGAATTCTACATAAACAGTGCAACAAACATTTCAACTTCAGAATATCTGCACCTTGGCTTTCACAGTTATTCAAATACAGTCATGTCATCTTCTTCTGGAACATTGTCATAAGTGCCCAACCCCTGAATTTCGGCCTGAATTTCTGCAACTCCATTTCCTGTAGCACCATTGGCCCCAATCTGTCATGCCTAGCAACAGAGCTCTCCTTAAATGAGCACTGCTTGTCCAAGTAGCCTGCTCGTAGTGCATTGGCAACATAGCTGTCAGTGATTTTATCTTATGAATTTTTCACACAAGTCATGACCTCTTGCAGGCTAGGCTTCACAAAATTTCCATGCTGATTTCTCTCCATTCTATTTTCAATGTAGTCATTGAGTTCCATGTGCAAATGTTCCTTGAATGGCTTGTTTATTGCAATATCAAGAGTCTGGAGATAGGCAGTCATTCCTGCGGGAATCATTATTTGATCTATTCTTCTCTGTTCAAGGAATTTCTTAATTTCTTTAGTGCGGTGAGTGCTGGCTGAATCCCAGACTAGCAGACCTCTTTCACCACCTCGCAAAACAAGTGGCAGCATTACATCGACCCACTTCCTTATAACTGCTTGTGTGCACCAGGCTTTTTCATTTTCAAAAATGTAAATGCCTGAAACACGTTCAGTCTTATCTTTTTTGCCCTTACTAATGACTAGAGGTGGTTTTTTTTTCCATCTAGATGAATTGCCAAAATACAGGTAACACATGCACTCTCGTAACCAGTGGAGGGAATGTAGATTGATGAGGCACCCCTCTGATCAATTGTTGTTTGAGATCCCTGGCCCATAAATATTGCAGTGTCATCCATAGCAATCATGTTGGAGAGCTGGTATTTAGAAAAGTCGATGCCATCAACAAAGGACTTGAACACAAGTGCACGTTTAATAACTTCAGTATCTTCCAGCTTGAACAGTGTTGTTGATCTTCTTAGAGACAGTTCATATTGCTGAAGAAAGCCATCCAGCCAATGTTGTGATGCTTTGAATTCTTTTGGGGATACTTCTAACTGTGGTGCCATTGCAAGGGCAAATGCTTGAATATCAGCCCTGCGCACAACCAAAGCCTTTTCTCTCCTGTTAGCAATCCACTCACAGATGATGTCTTCAAGCTCAGGAAATAATGGTTGTCGACCTGATCCACACTTACACTTCTCAGTGTTTCCCTCATTGGCCTGTTGATTGAGGTTAAAGTATGCTGCTCGTCATTTTCGGGTCATTCGGAGATCTAACTTGTTCTCTTTACAGAAAGCCATCAGATTCTTTCCCTGGGAGTCATCCACGATTCCTGTCTTGTACTCAATGGAATTCTTTTTGCACTCATCTTGTCTGGGGGGGGTTAATTAGAGACTTACATGACCGGAGTGGCAACACAAAATGGCACCAGTTATGAAGAGAAGACACTACCACAGCTGCTCGTTATCACGAGCGTGCGCTTTACGCGTGTTGGCTGTACTTTGACCGATCAAAGTACACCTGTGTGGGTTTATGGGCCAAGGATCTCAACCATCAAGTGTGAGTGATGATTAGGGTTACAGTAAAAATCATGGAGGACTCCCAGTGAAAGAGTCTTACGACTTTCTGCAAAGAGAAGAAGTTGGGTGTCCGAATGGTCCGAAAATGGTGAGCAGAGTACGATAACCTCAGTCAACGGGTGTCAATAATATTATTTTATAATTCAACACATCCATCGTGTGTTGTTGACGATTATTAACTGGGGCTTATTTTTGGGGTAGGGCTTATATCATGACCACCCTGGAAAAACCATGCCAGGCCTTATTGTCTGGTTAGATCTTATTTAGAAAGAAATACGGTACTTGTTTGTTTAGTACCACTGAACTTTGAACTCAGTTTACTCACTATTACTTCTGTCAGTGCTAAAGCCTTTCGAATATAGTGTCTGTATTCACATATCTCAGATCACTGGGGGCTGTTGTTTTCAGCTGACCTGCTATATATTTGATGCCTGGAAAAGTACAGCTGTGTAAGTTGAACTTACTATAACAGTAGATGCTTGAATGATCACTGCTGCAGTAACCTTAGCTTTATGGGTTATACACTGCTAAGGATATAACAGCCAGCCAGCTTCCAAAGCTTCTGGCCACCTTCCATGCACCCAAATTGCCAGACAACTCAAGCTGAACTGACTAAAAGACAAGTTTGGGTGCAAAGCCCTTCAGAACTTTCCTGCCAACAGTGAGAGAAGGTTGATCTCTGAAAGGACATTGCTAAGAATAATAAAAAATAAACGTCCACATCCTGGCATAACACACACACATACACACACACACACACACACACACACACACACACACACACACACACACACACACACACACACACACACACACACACACACACACACAGGGAGGGAGCAGCTACTGCGGTAGTGATTATTCAAACATCTACTGTTATGGTAAGTTCAACTTACACAACTGTATCATGCTCTTCATATTGATTACTACTGTAGTAGCCTTAGCTATATGGGTAGATTATTATAGCTAACTATGTTTGAGAGGTGGAAGTGAAGGTATCCAGGAGACCTTGGAGAATGATCCTAGCAAAGCTTGATCTAGACCTAGAGCAATCAAGCTTATAGTGCTTTGTAAAAGTATGTACAGAAGACCAAGTAGCAGCTCCTAGAATACCTCTAGAATTCAACCCTTTCCAAAATGGAACAGCTTGGACTCTGCTTAGAATAGTTTGGTCATGGTTTTCTCATGGTGCATATAATAGCCTTAGACAACCATTTGAAAATATTTTGTTTTGACACAGGTTGTCTCTTCTGATCAATTGATCTGAAGATCTAAAATATTTACTTCTGTCACGATAGTACCTGAGTTGTCTGGCATCCAAGGTGTGGAGTATCATTTCTACCTCATTTTAGGTTCAGGAAAGAACATGGGGAGATGGATAGTTGGCTTAAAGTAAACTCAGATACCACGAAGGATTAGTTCTCAAAAAAATAAGGAAAAAATCCACGACACTGCCAAGAGACACACCAGCCGTTTATTACATCCAAGACATACTAAGCACTTTCACCCATCATTCTGTGGGCTTCTTCAGAGTAAAATACATTAAGGCAAGACTGCCCTTATAAATCAATTTACCATCAATTTACAAATCATGTTACCAAATTTCCTAGCATTATAGATTGGGTATTTATATTTTTTATAATTGTCCATGAAGTGATCATATACATAATTTTGGTATATTCTTGGTATATTATTAAACAATTTCTATGAGTTCACATATACATACATATTTTTATATTTTTTACATTGTTTACATTCCTGTAAATTTTATGGAACCTTCCATGTGTGTTGCAACATTTTTACCAAGAGAGAACCACAAAATCAGTAAGCATTATAATGTATTTTAAATATAAAGTAGGGCTTTTTATATTATCTGTATTTATTAACTGTTTTTACATCAACATTTTTTTGTTTATTATTTTTTATTTATTTATTTATTATTTATTTTACATTTGTTTACTGGGAAAATCTGACTGGATATATGTCCATTTTCAGCAGAGGCCCGGGGAGAAAAGCTCCAAAAAGCAGAGTACAAATACATTTGGAACAATAGAAACATTTAGAGATAAGTATAATATGCAGTTTTCAGTAGGGATACAAACTTAGATAAAACATAGTAGACAACATCAAAATCATGCGGCTTCAGTTTCAGATAATGATAAATGCAGTTATGGGCCTTCAAGAATTCATACACTTATATGAGCATATGATTGAAATGCTTAGGGAGAGTTTGCAGGAACAGCGGGTGGTGATTAGTTGAGGTTTAAGCAGGGTCATTGCCAATGCTGTTGGAAGTGTAGTTTGAGGCTTTTTTTTTTTACTGGGTTAAGGAGGATTGGTGAGTAAGTTCATCCGGTAGCATATTCCAAGTTTTGCCTACTGAGTTGGCGAATAGAGAGTCCCCAGCTACATTTATGCTCTTAGTTGTTTGTACCAGCAGTTTGTCAGCAGAGCATAGTGACCTCAGGTTGCTGTATTGTTTGATGATCTTGTTTAGTGCTGGTATTTTTTTGGGTTGATATAGTATTTTGTGGGTTATTACAAGTTGGTTGTAATGCAGAAGACTGGGCCATTCCAGCCATCCTAGTTGAGTTAGGTTGAGTTAAGTTGATACAATGGTGTGTCCTAGAGGTAGCACCTGTAACAAATCTAGCAATATGGTTGTAACAACTAGCAAGTTTGGTAAGGGTGGCTTGGTTCAGGTTGTTGAAGAGGGGGGAGGCATAGAGGAGGGTAGATAGTAGGTGGGACCGAGCGATAGTGGTTCTTGCAAAAGGAATGAGGAAGGGTTTGATCCTGTATACGGAGCCCAGTTTTTTTGTTGACAGATTTGATGGTTTGATTGACATGGATATCATATTTTAGGGCATTATCAACTGTGACACCCAGGAGTTTTGTGTGAGTATTTGGGGATATAATTATGCCATTGCTGGAACTTATAATAAAGAATGGTGTGGAGGATTTGTAGGTGGGGGAAAAAGCTGAGCAGTTTAGTTTTGTTGGGATTTAATAGAAGCTGACAGTTTGTAAACCATTTTTCTACATCATTGAAAGTATTCTGGGTTAGGGTCATAAGCTCAATTGAGGAGGAGGCAGTACATATTAAAGTACAGTCGTCCACGTATTGGATGCAGGTGGCCTTGGGAGTGATGGTGGGTAGGTCATTAATAAAGACTGAGAAGAGTAGTGGTCCTAGTATGGAGCCTTGGGGGACTCCTAGAGTAATGGGTAGACGTGTGGATAGGGTATTCTGCCAGACAGGTAAGATTGGAACCATTTAATAGAGCTACTATTCAGTGACATATGCTTCAAGGTACGGAGAAACGGTTGGTGATTGACCATATCAAAGGCCTTGGAGAGATCTTGGAAGAGAGCTGATGCAAGTTTGTTATTGTTTCAGTTGATGTTGACAGAGTTAGAGAAGGATAGGAGGGCTGATGTGGTGCTGTGGTGTGGCCTAAAACAATGCTGAGAGTTGGCCAGTAGTTTATTTTGGGTGAGATAGTGCATTAATTGGTGTGGACACACTTTTCCATAATTTTGGCCAGTGGTGATAGTATGGCTATTGGTAGGAAGTTTGAGAGGTCTAAAGAGGTCTAAAGAATTCCCTCCTTTATGAAGGGGAATGACATGGGAATCCTTCCAGGGAGAGGGGATAGTGGCTTCAGTCATGGTGTGGTTTATTATGATCAAGACAGGGTATGCAATGGCATCTACCCCTTTTTGTAAATATTCTGGTGGGAGGAGATCAGCTGCCAGGGTAGTGGGCTTTAGTTTGTTAATTAGAGATTGGATGGTGGATGTAGATACAGGTTGGAAGGCGAAAGGGAGTGGGGTAGTGGTTGTGGAGGAGTTTTGAAAGGAGCTGGTGGGGGGTAGTTGGCCAGCTAGTGATTGGATGGTTTTGGTAAAATAATTGTTAATGATGTTAGCAGTTTCATCTGAAGATTTAAGGTTGCAAGTTGAGGGGGTGGGGGTGGAGGTTTGGCCAGAGTGGAGCAGTTTGTTTATGCCTGCCCAAAATTTTTGAGGTTTGTTCTGGTGTTTTTGCTGAAGGTGTTGATAGAAGTTTTTTTGTCTAACAGTGTGACTTTCTTGGTATCATTCCTTAGTTGTCGGAACTTAATATGGTCACGTGGGTCTTTGGAGGTGCGCCATTTGTCCCATGCTTAATTTCTTGCTATGATTTTGGTTTTGGTTACTTTAGAGAGCCAGGGGGCGGTCTTAGTTTTGGCTCTGAGGGTGCAGATAGGAGTGTGGAGATCTAGAATGGAGAGGAATTTAGAATTAAAGTAGGCTACAGCATCATCTAGTGGAAGTTCTTTATGTATGGCCCAATTGCATGCTCTGAGTTCATTCCGAAAGTCAGTGGAGTTAAAGTTCTTGTTGTTTCTGATAGATTTATATAGAACTTGGTGGTGGTTATCTACTTTATGCTTAATGATGTAAGTGAATAGTTGGTCACTTATATCATCTGGGAGGGTACCCATGTTATACAGGTCTGGGTGATTGTTGATAAGGATCCAGTCCAGGATACTACCTTTGTAGTTGGATTTATTTATTCTGGTGGGTGAGGATACAAGTTGAGTATAGCCGTGAAGGTTTATATGGGTGGTGGGAGATTCAGAGGAACAATTGCTCCAGTCAATATTAACATCTCCTAACACCATAGTTTCATGGGGGTATGTGTTGGAAATCCATTGGAGGAAGTCCTCTAGGGTATTTGCATTGTTGCCTGGGGGGATATAAATGCGGTCCATTAATATAGATTTACTTTTGTTAAGCTGTAGTTTGCTAACTAGGGCTTCTGCATTATTGAACAAGGGGTTGTTGTGGGGCTAGTGTGACATCTATTGTGTTTTTGAACAGAACTGCTACTTCTCCACCTTTCCTAGTATTACAATCTAGTCTGAGTATGTTGTACCCTGGTGGGATAGCCTCATCATTTTTAGTTCCTGGTTTAACCAGGTTTCTGTAAGACATGGCACATCAGGTGAGTAGGTAGCTAGAAGGGCATGAAGATTATAGACCTTGCTGTTAATACGCCTGATGTTTAGATGACAGGTCAGGAGAGAGTTAGGGGATCTTGAATTTACCATATGTTGAAGGTGGTAGTGGGCTGGGAGCTTGTGGGAAGGGTGGGTCCAGGGTTAGGGTGGATCTCTCCATCCCTCATTAGAGTAAATTGTACAGTGATTAATAGTTTCAGTGCTTTACTTATTATTTTATAATAATATCTAGTTTTGGGGGAGATGGACCATGGTCTAGTTAGTTGGTGGTTGTTAAAAGTGGAGAGGACAGGTTTGTAGTGAGCTAGGGGTTGGTCTGATTCACTCAAGGTGGGAGCAGAGATGGTATGAGATATGGGGTGGTGAAAGCCAAGATAGGGCTGGTTTTCATAGATGGTGAGGAGATATAGCCCAGGCAATATAACTGAGAGGAACATAATTGGTCTCATCTTGATTGTAGTGGTACTTGGTAAGGAATGTGGGAGGAGAATTAAGAGGGCTGTTGGCAGGAAGGGGTGCTGTATGGGGGGGTGGTGTATGGAGGTGTGGGTTATCTGTGAAAGGTTGCAGGAGGGGCGAGTGGTTTATTGGGCTTAAATTTAGCACTAGTAGGGCTGGGTGGGATTTAGGGGCAGGTGGAGTACAGAATGAGCCCAAGCGAAGTGAGGGCGAATGGAGCGGGGCTATACCAAGCTACAAGGATTTCCAGGGTCTGTGAGTATACAGGCTTAAAGAATACAACTTTACAGTGTTTTTACTCAGTTCTTTTTAAAGTGAGCTGCAATTTACTCAATTTTATTCAATTCTTTTTAAAGTGAACTGTGTTTTACTCAATATTGTACTAAACAAAGTTTGTAGTTTAGCCAGACAATTTTACTGACTTTTAATGTGAATTTTGTACAGATATTTTATTATTTATTTAGCAACTGTGAGATGAAGTAAGCAGGGTGAAAATGTTATAAAGGTTGTTTGAGCTGTAAAATGCTTATTTTATTACTTATTACAGCAGCCTCATTAGGGAGTCTTAGACTGTTAAGCTATCTTTAAATATGGACCCTAAGCTAGCCGTAGACCCAGTTCAGCCAAGCAATTTATTAGCACAACAGTTACATTTAAGATATAGACCTTGCCATCCTTTTCCTTAGCGATGGACAGTGCAGGAATGTTTTTCTTTTCATTTTCAGGATGATAGTTTCTTTTCAGCACAGATTGAGCTGTTCGAGGTAAGGACAGGTGGGGTGGAAACACCTGGTAAGGTACATAGTGTCAGTGCATGGATTCCATATGGAACATAGCTAACATAACAGCATACAAACAGTATTATACATTCCGGCAGGGCCTTCATTAATATTAGTAGTACCACAGCTTCTCCATTTCTCTATATTCAGTTGCAACTATCAATCAGAGCAGTAGTTTACAGCACAAGCAAGTTCAGTGAATTTTACACAGCTTTTCCTATGTGGTTTTATGCCATCAGTAGTTATAGCATTAAGGCAGTACAGCTAAATCTACTTGCTAAATGCTAGGAAACACTTCTGTTCATGATTCTTGAACCAGCATATTAGTATATCACAGCAAACTATGTCATCAAGCTTATAATGTTAAAATTACCACATGCAGTCAATAAATGTGCTTAGAAAATCACTCCTGGCTAGCAAACTTTACAGGCAATTCCGCTCATTTTTCTAAACATTCTAACATTCTACTGGAATAAATCAAGCTGAGCATTGCACTTTAGAAATATTATGAATTAATTGTTTAATTAATGGTCACATGATTTGTTAATTGATGGCAAAATGATTTATAAGAGCAGTCTTGCCTTAATGTATTTTATTCTGAAGAAGCCCACAGAATGATGGGTGAAAGCGCTTAGTATGTCTTGGATGTAATAAACGGCTGGTGTGTCTCTTGGAAGTGTCGTGGATTTTTTTTCTTATTAGTTTGGTGTTTTTGGCTTTGGAAGATCTCAAAAAAAAAACTGTTCCTATGGAAAATGAGTAAGGGTTGGCTCACCATAAGTGAGCCCCTCCTTCACTTTTTTCACTCCATCCTTAGGAGTGTTTACTTTCACAAAGCTGGAGAATCTCTCACCAAGAGAGGTTAGCTGACACCATAGAAGCTTGCAACTTGGATATCTTCTTGCAGAGGTCAGAGCAATCAGTAAAACCATTTTCCATGTTAAGAACCTCACATCAGACATATTAGCTGGTTCAAATGCAGCAAGTGTTAGTTTCTCTAACAGAACATTAAGATCCCAAGGAGGGGCCACCAGTTGGAGGCCACTTATGCAAAACTCCTTTCAAGAACACTTCGGCACAAGACTGCATTGAAAGAGGAGGATCCATGGCAGACATGCTGAAATGGCTGATAGATGATCCTTGACAGAGGAATAAGAAAGAACATAGGATATGACCTCACACAAATATTGTAAAACCAGAGAACAACTAGACCTGAATGGGTGCTGGTTATGATGTTCTTGGCACCAACTAGAAAATCTTTTTTCTGTTTGCTAATAATTGACTTTCTAGTAGCAGACTTTCTTGCCTCCATTAGTACCAACTGCATGCATCAGAAAACAGGTGCCTAAAAGAAAATAAGATCTTATCGTTCAAGCAGTCAAATGAAGATGATTGATGTCAGCATATACAAACACCCGTGTTCTTGTGTGAGTAGATCCATTCTATGAGGAAGCTTTTGGTAATTGCCCCTGGCCATTTTCAAAAGAAGGGAGACCTACAATTGCCTGGGCCAGAAGATAGTCACCACAATGATCTTGGGGGATTGCTGCCTTCTGAATCTTTGGAAGTACCCTGGATATTAATGGAAAGGCCTACAGAAGCATTCCTGTCCAAATTTTAAAAAAAATCTGTCTTCCAGATGTTCCAGAGAATGGGAATTCTCTGAGGAACATCTGTCTCCCTAACATGTCCTATTTATGTTCCAAGCAAAAATTAGGTATTTTAGTCTAGTAATTCTGATGCTGTTTGTTTTGTGGATGTACAACAGGCTCATCAAAACACACTCCAGGTCTGCCTTGTACGCCAGCAAAGATCACCTCTCAGAAGTCTGTATGATAAAGAGTCAGGGATTTAAGGCAATCAGCATAGGACATTGTGTTTACCCACTTTATTCTTTTTTGTAAGGAACCTTTGTGGACATTCCTATTGCTGCATATGTGTGGTCAGGTACATATTGAAGGGGGCATTATACTCAATGATGGGTCTGTTGAGGGATTAATACAGTGGTATGATGACCCCTCTGTACCTAGATACCATGACCTTGCTTATAAGTTAAGGAACACAGAGGGATTTTCTTACTACCTCTGAGACATTTTATTACATAACCTGCATTCTTCCACACACCTTCTTGTTTAATGTCCTTTCTCCCCACACTGGTTACATTGTATATTTTCCCAATCATTAATTAAATGAAAAAAGTTTCTTCAAAAGAAACATGATTTAAGCTGGCCAGTATATCTTGAAATTTCACTATTGACGTAGCCACAAAAATAACAATTGGCTTGTGTTTCACATCATGTTTTATTTTCACAGTGCAAAACAGTGTCCAGCCTCCACCCTCCACTCTGTAGGTTTCTCTCATCTCTAACTTTCACAATGTTATCAATAGCATCACACAAACTGCATTCTTTCTTTAAAAATCTTCTTCCAGTTCATCAGTGCTAAACTGCAAAATAACGTTTTTTTAACATTGAAGTTACTACCAGAAAGCAAATAATTGTTCAA
The DNA here is from genome assembly GCF_019279795.1 of Protopterus annectens. Lineage (NCBI taxonomy): Eukaryota > Metazoa > Chordata > Ceratodontiformes > Protopteridae > Protopterus > Protopterus annectens. The sequence goes on along the minus strand of NC_056735.1, from coordinate 1,624,071,291 downwards.
TTTCATTATCAGTCCCTCAGTTATGTTAAGTCACAAAAGTATATGTATCAAGACCAAATTTCTTGAGCTTTAAATTCCAGAACAGTTACCAAATTGTCCTGTGTGTGATATATGTATATTACAGTATCATTGTTTGTTCTTATTCTCACAGTTGGCCTTCTCTTCTTTTTAAAGAAACAGTTTTACTAAGTTTGTTGCTGCTGTCACTGCTGCATTAGTTTCGACCACTGCATTCCAAAATAAAACCTTCTCAATTTGTTGCTGCTTTCATCTTTTAATTTCTGTTGCTGCTGCATAAGTTTTAACTGCTGCATTCTCTGCTGCCACATAAGCTGGTTTCTTCTCCACATTACCATTCTCTGCACTTCCGTAAAGGTTATCTGTCGCCTCAAACCATGAAACAGTAGAACTGTCACCTGGATTAGTCTGCTCAATTATTTTCACCCCCGCAAGCCCTCTTGAAGCCATCTCTGTGATCTACACTACTTCACTGGACTTGTTTACTTCATTCTCCATTTAGACAACTAAACACTGCTCATTTGTATAATCTATCACACAGGAATCTTTATCTGCATTCTGGCACTTCAAATTGAACACATTTTTCTCCAAATGACTATTTTCCACCTTCAAACTCTCCATAGCTTTTCTCTCCTCCTCCTCCATACTGCTGCTTCCCTTAGGCCTCCTCCTTGCTGCTATAGGAGCCCTTTGGCATCATCTAGCAGGTTCAAAGGGTAAGGGTCCTTTATTAAAATTCACAAATACAGTAATATAATTTTCACAACATATTTACAATATTTATAATAAGATATGCATATTTCTCAAGCTTCTTCATACTTTCAATCCCCTCACTCTTTTTTCCACAACCAAAGTTTTACTTTTTTTCAAAATTTCTAACAATATCCATTTCCTGTTGTACTTATCTCATTAATTCTTTCATTCCATATGGCCCATATTATACAAAACAACTTTTTATCCAATCTATGTAAATTTTGTTTCACATTTTCATAATTCCATATTCAATTATGTTTATATTTATATGTTCAATATTTTTCAATTCTTTTAAATATCTTTTATCACATACTTCTTCCCACAACTGATATATTCTTTTACATTTTATGAAAACATGTTTGGTTGTCTCTAACTCTGCACAATATATGCAAATTCTATTTTTTATTGTTTTGTATGGTATGTTTGCTTTAAATTGAAGCTTATTTATTGACAATCTCCATACAAAAATCTATACATTCCACATATGTTTTACATTTTTTTCATTCTTGCTTTTACTGTTTAGCTTTTTTATCACCTGTATGTTCCCGGGGTAAACATAATAACATTTTTCCATTATATTCTCATGCCATATTTTCTAAATTATCAATCTTCCATAACAATATTTTCTCTTGATATAACTTTATCTCTGTACAACAATTTTTTTACTTCTTTTTAAAGAATTAAGCTTTCCCAAATACATTTATGTTTCTCCTCTATAACCCTTATTAACAATTTTCCTTTTTCTTGCATTCCTATTAATACTTTATATGCTTAATGAGGATATATACACAATTGGGTGTATTCAGCTCAACCCTCCTTCCTTATGGTTAACATAAAGAATACCTCTTTTAACAGGATTCAGTCTAAATCTCCAAATAAATATAAAAAATCACATTCATTCAGACTTTTTCACATACTAATGGAATCATGAATATATTTGCCAAATGTGCTGTTTCACTTAATATTACAAAATTGATTAAATATGCTTTCTTTGATGTTAGCCAAAAGCCAAAAGTGCTCTTCAAAGCAGCCGCACAGCTTATTTGCTTTTTTTACTATTCTTTGTTCTACTATTTTCATAAAAATCTTATAATCTACATTATTTAATACCAGTGGTCTCGAGTTTTCTCTTTTTTTTAATTTCTCAAAGTCTCTTGTGTTTCTAATACCATGACAGGAATGGACCCCATTCCTAAGTCAAAGTATGATTAAAGTTCATGAAATTAGTACTGTTTCATTCTTTGATGTTAGCCAGAAGTGCTTTTTGCAGCACCTGCAATGTGCCCAGTAATCACTCTTTTTGCAATTCGTATGGAGTTACATGTATTGGTAACATATCTAAATACGATTGTAGATTTGTTTTATAAGACTAGTTGGAACTGCCCGGGTATCTTTCTTCCACATTGCTCTCATTTCTGCCTGCAGATCCTGATATTTTATGACTTTGTGTGTCTCTGTATACAAGACACTGTAGTCAGTGGGTGTGGTGATTTCAATGATCGATGCTACTTTTTTATTCTTTTCATGCACCACTGTATGCATCTGGTTTTCTCGCATCTATCTTTTGAACTGTTGGTAATGGGTGATCCCATGTGATATAGATGTCATCATTTTCTATAATGCTTTGTGGCTCATGTTTCTAGTGTTTTTCCACCACTTCAATATTATAATCCCCAGTGCAACAGTTTTGGCACATTATTATTATGCCTTTCATTATACAGTCCTTCAGCCATTAGTATGTCACAACTGGCAACGAGGTACTGAACCTACATTTGTCTGTTTCTCCCACATGTTCAATGGACTCTGTAAACCAATGTGTACATAGCCCACTATCTTGGGCCTCATTTAACCTTTCATCTTTTGGTTTGAATTTGCCTCAACTTAACCATTCCTGCATTTGATCCTGATCAACATGGGGTTCTTCCAGGAGTTTTCTATACTTGCAACTATATTTATGCATTTTCCACATTTCTTGCTTCTCATCTGATCCTTCACCTTATATTCTTTCTTTTGCTTTTTGGCACATTCAGTTGCTGCCTGATTTTTATCTACTTCTGGTTTGATTTCCATTCCAGCTCGATGTCGATATGCTTCTGCTAGACTAAGCAGGGAAGTTATCTTATATTTATTGTCCCCATGTTTCAAAACTTTCAATACGTATGGATCTTGTGAGGTAACAGATATGTGTGCAGTCCCACGATTGCAGATCTATACATGTAATCAATTTAAGGAGGCCCATACCTCCTTCAGAATGAGGAATGTATAATCTGGGTATGCAGTGATTTTTTAAAAGTATTTGATGAGCATGAAGCACCCTTCTTGTTTTCCTTTCTAATCTATCCAATACCTTTTGGGGCCAGTCAATCACTCCAAAACTGTAATTTAGGACAGGAAGAGCAAATTGGTTTATAGCTTGAATTTTGTTCCTAGATGTTAACGCTGTTTTCAGGATTAATTTAAGTCTTCTAAAATATTCCTTACTAAGTTTTATTCACATTTACTCATGTTTTATTGTTGATCCTTCATCAGTTGCCAAATATTTATACACTCCCTGTTCCTCAAGTTCTTTTATATCACATTCTTGTCCCAGACTGATGTTTTCTTGGTGCTACAGCTTTCCTGCTTTAAAAGTTACTTTCGCACATTTATCAAGTCCAAATGACATTCTTATATCATCTGAAAATGTTTTGATTACTTGTAGTTGCACTTGTACTTTCGGTCCCTCATCTGATGGGCTATACAGTTTTAAATTATCAACAAAGTGAAGATGAGGAGTCTTTACATTTTGTTGTTTTCTATGAGCCAAATTATAGCCATGACCTAATCTGTTAAGTAGACAGCTTAATGGGTTACGGGCAAGACAGAATTGCAGCGGTGACAGGGACTCACCCTGGAATATCCCCCTTTGGATTTTTATCCCTGAAATAATAATTTGTCCTTTATCATCATGGCTTAATTGCAAAGTGGTCTGCCACTGTTTCATGGTCACTGTGATGTAATTAATCAGTGTAGGGTGTATCTTATACATTTTAATCACTCTTTTATCCACAAATGTGGGATACTGTCAAATGCTTTTTGTTGTCAATCCATGCCATTCTTAGATTCTTCCCATTTTACAGTTCTCCACTATGACTTTATTTAGCAACAAATGATCCTTTGTTCCATATGACCTTCTTCTATTGCCCTTTTGTTCTATTTTCACACAGCCTATCTAGATCTCACCAAGGTGTTCGACACCATCCCCCACTCTGGAATTATAGATAAACTCACTAAACTAGGTATAAATCCCTATGTCACAAGATGGGTTGCCAAATGGCTTACTGACAGAGCCCACACTGTGAAATTAGCAGACTCCAAATCAGACTTCAGGCCAGTGACAAGTGGAGTACCACAGGGTTCAGTCCTGGGTCCTCTCCTGTTTGGTATCTACTTCTCTGAAGTACAGGCTAACACAGAAGGTCTTTGGGTAACAATTCACAGATGACTGCAAACGAGGAGCCATAATCAAAACTCCTAATGATGTGGACATCCTACAAACAGGCCTCAATGAGACAGATGCCTGGTGTCAAAGCCATGGTCTCAAGATAAATGCCAAAAAGTGCATTGTCATCCCCCTTTGGTAAAAACTCTGTACCCATGAACTACCACATAGGCGGTAGTCTACTTAACACCGAAAGTGTGATAAGAGACCTTGGGACACAGGTGGACAGTAGTCTCTCCTTTGATAATCACATTGCCACAGTGGTCAGGAAATCCTTCTACATGGCACACCTCATCATAAAAGGTTTCTCATCCAGAAAAAGAGGACATTGTTCCCCTCTACTCATCACTCATTAGACCCATTATAGAGTACAACACCCCTTTTGGTATGTACCTCACAAGACATCTACAACTGGAAAGGCCGCAAAAATACCTCACAAAGAGGATTACTGGCCTCAAACAGATGCCTTACACAGACCATCTCAAAAAACTCCAGCTTTACTCCGTCGCATATCGCCTACTCAGAGGAGATTTCTGCCTTACATACAAAGCTATGTCAAACCCAGAGCTGTTGGACATGCTCCACTTAAAGAAATCCCAATCCCTCCGAGCTACATGCTCTAGGGACCTAAACCTTGTCACCACAATAAACAGAACATGCTGGAGGGATAGATTCCTGGCCCAGAGACTTCCCATACTCTGGAACAGACTATCTATGTCAAACAGAGCTCCTCATTAGCACTCTTCAAGAAAAATCTTGATGATTGGATGGGTAATAGGAAATTCACCCCGGGGATCACTTCTGTGGTTCTGCTTGACAGGGGCACAGGAAAATAATTTTCTTGGGTGGCGAAAGCCAGGGTACCTTTTTGGCTAGGCTTGTATAGGCCCTAGGGCCAATAGCCTAGCACCTACCTATGAACCTATGAACCATAATTGAGTTTTCTTCTAAATGACTATAAACTCTGTCGGCATCAATCCCAGTTTACAGTTTATATGTCATCGGAAAGCATGTTATTGGTCTATAATTTTTAGGGTAGCTTGTAGGTTCCCTCTTAAGTAGGAACATTGTTTTCCTGTTGTTAGCCAGGTGGGTGTCTGTTTGGGGTTTGCATATAAATATTTCTTACTTATGGCTAAATCTTCATGCAAAGATGTTAATACTTTAAGCCACAAGTTAGGTACTGCATCTGGTCTGGGGTTTTCCAATTAGAGGCTTTTCTTAACTTTGTTTCAATCTCTCTGGCTGTTACTTATCCCATTTCATATCCTGTACCTTTGAACTTCTTATTCTTTCTTTAACTTTTTCTATCCATTTAACATCTTTGTTATGTTCCACAGGATCTTCATAGATACTTCTCCAAAATATATGTATTTCTTTATGGGTGGTCTTTCAATTCATTTGGCCTTGTTTCCCAATTCTCTATAAAACATTTTTGGGTCATCAATAAATTGCTTATTTTGTACTTTTCCTTTACATTTATCTGCATATCATCTAAGTTTTTCTGCCTGTGGTGAGATTTTTAGTTTGTTATTTGAGATAGTGCATGATAGATCCTGATCTGTTCTAATACAGTATATCGCTTTTATCACATCTAAGTATTTTTGTTGATCTGTTCCCTCTTCTGTACTCTTCTAACAGTGAAGCTTCTTGTCTAAATTGCTTTATAGTTTTCTCTGTTCGACACTTCCATGATGGTATTCGATTTTCCACTTTCTTTCTCTCACTACAATGTGTTCTTGTGGTAGAACTTTATCTGTTATTAATTTAGCTGCATAGTAATATATCCTGTTTACTTCTGTTATATTGCATGGATCTCTATGGACAGTCCTATTTACTGTGTTAATTTTTTGATCAAACTTCTGACTTTTTATGTTTTATTGACCTTCTGCAGTCTATTTTTTTCATTGTTCTTAATATGTCTATCTGTCTCTAGTAAATCAAGCAACTCTTCTCTTAGCTCATTTTCTTCTAAACTGAGAGTAAATTTTTGTTCTCCATTTCCTGCAGGCATTCTATAAAAAATTCTATAGCATCCTCCTGTGGCACATTCTCTTCAGCTTTATCGTGTGTCATCCATTGATCTTTCATATGGGAACTCATTGGGCTATCACTCCTCAGCATTGACTGTGCCACAGCTTCCACAGTTTCCTGTTCCTTCCCTTTCTGTCCAGCTTCAAGTGGACATTTATACTGGTTTCCTGTGGAAGGCTTCAAAGTATCTTCATATGGCAACTGACCTATTGCTTCCCATTCCACTGGTTTCTCCATAATTTGTATGTCCATTGCTCTATCCTGCTGTGGTGCTTTCTGAGTTAGAATTTCTACTCTGAATCCTTCACTTTGCAGGTACTCTATAACCTTAGTTTCTTCTTCATTAACTTCTCCATTACTAATCTCCTTTTCTACTTTTCTTCTTTTCCTCTTTGTTTTCTTATTTTTGTATTGCAAAGTTTCCCATGTCTGGATTCTTTTGCCTGTATTTCTCTTCAAGTATCTTTGGCGCTTCTCTTTTTGTATTGATTAGTTTTGTTTTCTCCTTTACATAAGTGTTACATCATAATAAATCTTTTTTTCCCCATGTCCATATTTCTTCTTCAGATGTCTCCTGATCTTTCTGTTTCTCCTTACTTTGGGGACTCAATCCATCAAGCTGTAACCTGTGTTAAACTTTCTACACCAAATCCTTCACTTCGTAGGCATTCCATAACTTCACCTTCTATTTTTTTAACTTCTACTTTACTAATATTCTTTTCTACATTCCTTCTTTGGGATATCATTGTTTTTATTGTAAACTTTTCCATATATGGATGCATTTCCCTGTATTTCTCTTCAAATATCTTTGGGACTGCCTTTTTTGTATTGATTAATTTGGCTTTTGACTTTTTATAAGCATTCTCCATATCTAATCTCTCTTTCTTACCCATGTCCATATTTCTCTTTTCTACTATTAATAAATCTCTAGGTTTTGCTGTTTATATTTTCGCACTTCCTTAGATGCTTCTTTTTTCCAAACAGATCAATGTTTCTTGGTCTATATAATGCTTTTTACACATCTGTTGTATTAATGAACACAATCTTTTATTTGAAGCTTCTGACAGTTTTCCTTGTGGAAGTACTTTTCTTTCCTCTACTTTCTGTCTTAATTATTTGTTATATCTTCTGTCTGGAAATTCTGGGCTTTTTGCATAATGGTAACAATACATAACGTCTTTCTTGTCCTCAGTAGTCTACTCTATCATCTTTATGACTCTTATTTGATCTATCAATTGTGATTTTTGTGGAAAAAGCTTAAATGTTCTCCAAAATATACAGATGCTATATATTTTAACTATCATATCTTTCCATTGTGTCGCCCTCAGTTGTTCAGTTCCAAACTTTATTCCCCAAATTTCTGTTTTTTCTTTATTAAACTTGATTCCCTCTTATTTCTCCAGAAGAACCCTGTTCTTTGCTCTTCTCCTCATTAATACTTAATCCTAATGTTTTAAATTCTTTGTTGAGCATTTCTCTGACTATATTCATTCATTCTATATTTTAACCACTAATACTAAATTTTCTGCATACGTAAACATTACTGGAATCTGAATTCCCTCTGGTGTATGGTATTTAGCTTTCTCCAAAGCCAGGTTTATCTTAGTAACCACTGCATTCATAACTAATGCAAATAAAATGCTACTTGCTGGATATCCTTGTTTAATTCCACTCTTAATTTCTATTACCTCACTTAACCATAAATTAATCACTAATCTGACTTTATTCTCACTGTACACATATTTCAAAATGTTTATTTTATTATTTATATTATACTCTTTCAAAATCTCCCATAGTGTTTTGTGTTGAATTTTATCAAAAGCTTTACTCGCATCACCTACTAGTATTTTTAATTCTGTTCCCCTATTTATTACATCATCTACCAACTCTCTTATTAACATAAAAAGTTCTTGACTTTCTTTCTCTTTTGTTCAAAAGACTGTTTCAGATAACAGCTTATTTGCTTTGCTTACTATTCTTTTTTCTACTATTTTCATAAAAATCTTATAATCTACAATATTTAATGCCAATGGTCTCCAGTTTTTATAGCTGTTCTTTCTTCGTTTTTTATATAAATTTCATTACACCCATGCATATTTTCATTACTTAGACTTTTTTAAAACCATTCATTCAACACCTTTAAAAAGCATTCTTTTTGCCATTCTTGCATATCTTTATGTATTAAGTATTCAAGTCGATCTAAACCTGTAGCTGCTTCTACATTTAGTGTTTTTAGCATGTTTTTATATTCCTTCGTTGTGGTCTTTTCTTCCATTTTTCTTATTATCTTCTTCAGTCACTTTATTCAACTCTGATTCATTTTTTCTTATAGTGTCATATGTTGGAAAGGTATCCAGAATATATTTCTTAACTATTTGCAAAATGTCTTTTTGTGTATTAATTATTTGTCTTTTTTCATTTCTCAATTCTCTTTTTATTCTTACTTTTTCTTTGGCCATTTTATTTAGATAAGGTGCTAGTTCTTCTTTTCTTCCTTGTAGAAAATATCTTTGTTTGAATAACATTTTTTTTTATTTTTTCTTGATTCATTTCATACATTTTCTCTTTTTCTATATACTCTTTTCTATTATCTATTATATTTTAAATATTTGATTGCTAATTTTCTTACATTTATCACTATCATGTAATCTTTTTGTCTTCTGCCATGCTAGTACTTCTTTTCTATATATATTTTTTAAACTAATCCACCAACTTGTCCAATCTTTATAAAATTCTCTCATATTTATATGATCCAGCCATAGTTGTTGTATTATATCCCTTACATACTCATTTAGTTCTGATTCATTAATCCTTTTTATTCCTCTACCTATTTTATGTAGCCTACTTTTTCATGAATCTCTATCCATATAGCTAAGTGATCTGAAAATCCTGCAATTTTACGCCCTTGATGTAATATGCTTTTATATGTCCAGTGCTTATTTTCTCATAAATACATCATACTGTTGTTAACCATATCAAAGATAACTTTAACATCCACTGCTTCTCTCTGTCTATGTCTTTAATCACAATTAAAGTCTTTCATCACTATTATTTGTAAATTCACACTCATGTAATCCAGTATTTTTCTAAACATTATTTCTCTTTGCTTTTGTGAGGTGTATGCATAAAGTGTAATCACTCTATAAATTAGTTTTTTAAATCTTATGTCTAATATTGCTATTCTTCCAGTCATAACTATCATATAGTCCAAAATTTCTATAAATTCTTTATATAAGATAGCTATACCTGCACACTTTTCACTACCTAAATTCCATATCGCCTTACCATCCTATAATTCATTCATTTGCATTCTTTCTTCTTCTGTTGTTATTTGGGGGTCTGTTAACGCTATAATATCCATGTCTAATACTCTGCACCATTCCAATACTCCTAGCCTATGTTGAAAGTTCCTTGCACTATTAACATTAATGGCCAGGACTCTCACTAAAATGAAAGGTATGTGTTATATAATTTTTATCCTTTTCGTTTTTTGTTTTCCCCTATAGTTACATTTTTAAACTTACATTTTGTATTGTTCACTTTTTTCTATAGAACTTATTTTGCTTCTCACGCTTACCCAATTTATCTTCTCTTTCATCACTTGAGTTGCTAACTTCTTTCTCTACCTCTCCTTTTCCTTTTGTTCATTCATACCATCTCTCACATCCATTCTTACATATTTCTTATCCATATTTTCTTTTTGTGACTCTTCTGTGGTATGTAATATAACATTTTCCTTGTCTTGATCTAATTTTGATGCTTGTGTATAATTTTCTACAGCTTTACAGTTCATTCATGAGGGTCCTATTCTTTTCACATTTTATACATATTTGCTCACATTTCTTTGCTTTATGACCAACGTTGCCACATATAAAACATTTTCTTTTATCACAATTATTAAGTGCCCATCTTTACCACATAGAAAGCATGTCTTTGGTTGTCCCAATATCTAACCATCCCCTTACTCCCCTCTACATTGATTATACTCAGTAAAGGCACAATTGTATTATTTTGCATTCCCAATATTATACCACATTTCCATCCATCAGTCCATAAACCTCTGTTGTCATATATTTTCATGATGTCCATAACATCTCTCCATACAGTTTTTAAGTAGTCCTTTAAATCATTTCTTTCAACTTCAGTTCAAAATTGTATAAATCCTCTTTTTTTTACCTCTCTGTTGAATGCCTGAACAACATAGAAGTTCCAAGGGTTCATATCTTTTTATCTTTTTTCTTTTCATAATGTTCTAAAATTTTTCCATGTACTGTGCCTCCTCAAAAAAAAAAAAATAAATAAATAAAATAAAATAAAAAAAATCAAAAAATCACAGAAAGTTTCTTTATTAATACAAATAAAAGATCTCACCTCTCTGGGTTCAGTACCCAGTGGTGAAATTATGCTGTCCTACATTTTATACCTGTCTAGTTCCTTTTCTGTTTTGTTACTTATCATCACCCAATCCTTTCTTTTAACTTCTGCCTTCTTCACGTCTCTCCTTTCTCCTTCCTTTGCCATTTGTGCATGACTTCTTTTCTTCTTTCTTTGTCTCCTGGTTTTCATGTTATTGAATTATATCCATTATTACTTTCCACAACACTGCTTTATCACTCTCTGGCTCAGTTTGATCCATTAATTCCTTTAGATAAACATCCTGCATTCCAATTGGAGGGTTGTAACAACACACTCAGGCGCTGCAATATCAGTTACAAAAATATTGCACTGAAATAACTCCTTGAAATTGACTATTTCTATTCCATCTCCCTCCTTCTGCCTCTTACTCACCTGTCCTCCATTTTTGTTTATCCTTTCTCTATTCTCCTCATTTCGTATGATTTCCAATTAATTCTCCATCACCTTAACTTCCTTAGCTGTTCGAATAACAGCTCTATTCTTGCCAACATCACCACCGCCAACTTCTCTCTCCTCCATACTTCCTGCTTCTCCAAGCTGCCTAAATGCTCAGAATGGAAGTCAGGAAGTGCTACACAGAATAGTGTCCCTGTACACTCGTACAATGAGTGCAGGTTCTTTGTTATTGCATTCACAAATATATACATCTTATATACAGCTTTATAACATATTTACATTATTTACAATATTTACAATATTTATAACTTGATTCTTACATATATTTTATTACATTTTCAATTTTTTAGTACCCCCCACTCTTTTCTCCATAACCAAAGTCTTACTTTTTTCAAAATCTCTGGTAATGACCACTTTCCATTATATTTTCCTTCATTAATTCTTTCATTCCATATTGTCCATATTATACAAAACAAATTTTCATCCAGTTTGTTTATATCATTTTGTTTTACATTTTCATAAGATCCATATTCAATCATGTCCATGTTGATACATTCCATATTTCTCAGTTGCTTATTGATAACCTCCATAGAAAATCTGTACATTATACACATTTCTTGTATTTATTAATTCTCATTTTTACTGCTTTGGTTTTCTCTTCACTTATTTGTTTCTAGAGTAAACATAATAACATTTTCCATGATATTCTCATACCATATCCTTTTATTGTTTTCTATCTTCTCTATATCAATTTTCCATAGCAGTATATTTTCTTGATATAATTTCATGTGCATACGGTGTAATTACTCTATAAACTTGATTTTTACATTCTATGTCTAGTATTACTATTCTACCAATGAGTACTATTGTATAATCTAATATATCTATCCAGTTTTTGCATAGGATGGCTATATCAGACCATTTTTCATTACCTAAATTCCAAATAACCTTACTTTCCCATAATCCATTTATTTGTTCTCTTTCTTCATCTGTTGTTATTCTGATATCTATAAATGCTATAATGTCGATATCTAATGTTTTACACCATTCTAATACTCCTATCCTACAATGGATATTCTTCATGCTGTTGACACTAATGGCTAAGATTTTCACTTTAATGAATGGATTTTATTTTCATCCTTTTCCTTTTTTGCTTTCTCATAGTTACATTTTTGAACACGTTTTCTGTCTTTTACCCCTTTACCTATAGAACCTCTTTTGCTTCTTACTTTACCTATTTACTTTCTCCATCACTTGTATTACTTATTTCTTCTTTCTCATTTGTTTCCTTATCTTTTACTTCATTCATACTCTCTCTCTCTCTCTTTCTCTCGCATCCATTGTTACTTTGAATTCATTCATTTGTTCATTTTGCACTTCCTCTATAGTGTCTGATATAATTTTCTCCTTCTCCTGTACTAATGTTGTTTCTTCTGTATTTTTCTCTAATTCTGTACAATCCATCCAAGAATGACCTATCTTTTCATATTTTATACACTTTTGTCCACATTTCTTTGCTTCTTGACCCATTTTTCCTCATATAAAACATTTTCTTTTATCACAGTTGCTAATTAAATGATCATCCTTGCCACATACAAAACATGTCTTAGGTTGTCCCCAATATCTTATCATGCCTTTGTTTCCATCAGTATTAATAATATTCAATAAATGCACAGTTTTTTTATCTTGCATTTTCAGTATTACACCACATTCCCAACCCTCAGTCCATAAACCTCTATTATTGTATATTTTTGTTACATGTATAACATTTATACATATAGCCTTTAAATATTGTTTTAAATAATGTCATTCAATTTCAGTTCTAAATTGCACAAACACTTTCTTCTTGGCTTCTCAATTAAAAGCCTGTACTATGTATAAGTTCCAAGGATAAATGTATTTTCTTTTGTTATATTGCTCTAAAACTTTTTCCATGTGTTGAGCCTCTTCAAAAAATGTCACAAAATGTATCCTTATTATACAAATAAAGGGTCTTACCTCTCTGGGTTCTATCTCCAGTGGTGCTATGATGCTGTCCCATACCTCAAACCTGTCTAGTTACTTTTCCACCTTGTTGCTTATCCTCATACAAACTTTTTTTATTTTCTGCCTTTTTTCCTTCTCTTCTTTCCCCTTTGCTCACTGTCTGGGCATAGAATCTCTTTCCTTGTTTTTTTTTTTTTTTGTTGCAAGTTTTCATTTTCCTGAATTCTGTCCATTATCTCTCCCTATGATGCTGCTTTTCCACTCTTTGGTTTTCTTTGATCTATCAATTCCTCTGGTAGATATCCTGCAACCCTCCTGATTGGAGTGCTGTAACAACACTTTCTGCTGTTGCTATATCTGTAATGAAAAGATTCCATTGAAAAACATCTTTAGAATCAAGCATTTACACTCCTTCTTCTTGTTCTTTCACTTTGTTTACTTTGTTCCCATTTCTGATCATATTTTCTGCATTCTCCTCCTTCTGCGTCTCATCTGACTCTTTCTCCACTACATTAGCTTCTTTAGCTGTTCGACTAACATCATTTTCTTTCCCAAAACAACCATGCTCTCATTCTTCTCCATGCTTCCTGCTTCTCTGAGCTGCCTATGTGCTAGGAACAGAAGACAGGAAGCACTACACTGAATTGTGTCCCCATACACTTCTATGAAGAAATAGTGGAAGTTCCCTGATGCTTTGGCAAAATTTCCTCTAGTATTATAAATACCACTTTGGCTCTCCTCTGAAAAGAGGCCAATAGCCTAGTGAGACTAACCAGGTCAACAAAGGATAAATAAATAAGATAATATCCAATTGTAGGACCAGATCTTTCATGTAAAAAAATATTATGAGGGTTTTCTTGCAATCAATTAAATACCTCTTATTGAAATGTGTGTGGACCTTTTTAACCTTACTGTCTGGACAGGCAGTAAAGCATTTTAAATTTTATATAACTCTGTTTACAAAGTCTGATTGCCAGCAGTTGTTATGTATTCTTCCTTTTGGTTTCAACAGAGTAATCTTGCCAAAGAAATGCGAGCCGACCAGCATAAAACAACCTTTTGCCTGGCTTACACACTACCAATAAAATACACTCCGTTATTTTATAAGATTTGCATCTAGGGGCTATAGCTATCATATATCTGACTCTTTCTAGAGCAGCAGAGATCAATTCACCCTATCAATAAAGATAGCCTCTTTCTCTGGAATACCAGACCATATTGCCATTTGCCTCCTGATCAAACTGTCACAGTCTTTGCCTTCTACCATTTCGGGAAGTCCATTGAAATTAATATTTTTTTATTCTTACCCAGTTCCTGTTGTTCATAAGGAGCAATTTCCCATAACTCAGTCTTGCTTCTGCTACTGCCATCTGCATGTTTAACTCTGTGTTTGTATCAGTGGTAGATTCAAGGACATTAGCAAGATTTGTGTGATCCTCAACCTTAGCAAACTTTCTACTGTGGGACACTATATTCTCTTCCAATTGCTCATTCATTTTCTGTATTCCTTTAAAGATAAATTAGCAGATATCATTGGTTCCTTTTTAGACCTCTCAGCACTCATGAATTCTAGGTTGCCATTTGGCATTGAACGTTTCTGTTATAACAATTGTGCCTGTACTCTTTTTTATGATCTTTTATACCCAAATTCAGTGTCCTGGATCTCTTTCTTAGGCATTTGGCCACATGGATACATTTGGTATTGAAATTCTATAGATACTAAGTTCTGAAGCAGGAATCAAAATTTAAACTTACTTGCACCTGGAAGGAGTCAAGGAAAAGAACTATACTGGAAGCTGTCAGAAAAAAATATTATTAGTGATAATGGCCTACTGTCATATCTGCAGATATCAAGCAGATTTTCATTGATCGCTACCTTTGTACCTCTTTACTGAACCATGAAAAATGGGGCTGAAATGGCAAAAATAACATTCAAGTATTTTGTGAAAGCTCTAAGCAATAGTGATAAACTCCTGTGACATAAGATAGATAATTTTTCTCTTCAGTTACAAATGTTATTTTTTTTACAGAGAGTCATGCTTTGGGTTGGATTTGATGAAATTAGATGTGTTTAAACAACTGTGAGTATACAATTGCAGGGTTCTGCTACAAAGTCTTAAGTCTATATCATTCCAAATTACAACCAGAAGAAATAAACTGTTTGAAACTTCAATTGAATGAAAAAAAACAAAACAAAAAAAAAAACAAATAAAAGCATTTTTTATAGTGGGCAAGTCACCCTGCATCTTCTGTGCGGCTGCTTTCGCTCTCATACTCAGCTTTACTGACATATACTTACTGCACAGTCATACAACCTTGGACATAAATTAAAAGCCAAAACTACTATAAATCACTGCTGGTACACAAACAAAAATCATTTCTCTGTGATTTCCTATGAGGACGAGTGACTGGGGAGTTGCAAATTGGGAAAGTGTACTCAGTGATCTGAAACCATGTCCAGTTCCCAGATCATGGTTAGAAGGTTTCTATAGGCCACAGAAAAATAAGAGCATGATTGTGAATGGTAGCATTTTTTAAACATTGATTCTTTTGATTATAAAATGCTAGGGTCTTTCTATATGAGTTAGTTGTTTGGATCTATGCATGCCAAATGGAGTGATGTATTCTATGATGGTGTAATATCTCTCAACTTTTTGTTCAAGAATTTTGGTCAAAACTGAAAATAATGGGAGGACAAAGACCTAAAAATCAGGGACACTTTTGAAATATTCAAATTCACTTAAAAGGTTAACACAATAATATGTTTTTCTTCAACACATATTTTTTGAACAATAAGTATGAAACTAAATGTCTTGAATTATTGACTGACTATAAACCTCAGTGAATAACCAAACAACAAAAACTGTAAGAAGGACAAGACAACAATTTGTGGCAAAATTAGGAATGTTATAGATAGGAGAATTAGGATGGATTACGATTTAGATGATAACCCGCTACAGATGAGATGAGTTAAGTAGAAGGATTTTATGACACTATTGGAATATACTGATTTAGGAGCAGCTCACTGCCTGTGGGGATATACTGATTTTAAAAAAAAATGCACTCTCTCGAGGCACTCCTAAAAATGGAGAACATCGATATCTGTGCAGTAACTGAGACCTGGTTCAAGGCTCCAGAGAGCACCCCTGCAATACCAGGATACAACTCTTACCACACTTTTCGGCCACCAAACCAGGACCGAAACACTAAAGGTGGAGGAGTGTCAATATTCACCAAGGATATTCACACCACCAGGCTAGTTGGCCAACACAATGTGTCTGAAATTCTCCAAGTGCAACTAACACTAGGTAAGACTGCAATCCAAATTGTAGCTTGCTACAGATCCCCCACCATACCCCAAGATTCTCACTACACCTTTCTAAACATACTGGAAAATATTAAGATAGAACCAAACACCCTAATACTGAGTGATTTTAACTACCCTGCCATTAACTGGGAAAACTACTCATGTCCCAACACCTTTGCGCAACGGTTCTTGGAATTCATAAATTCCAACGCCCTGGATCAACTAATCCATAGTCCCACCAGGGGCTCCAATATCCAAGACCTGGTCATTACCAACATGGGAAATCAATGCTCCATACCTATGGTCACCCCCTCGTTAGTCAGGTCTGACCATAAGCTAATCACCCTTAACATCCACATCCCACCCCACCCCCCAGTAAAGAAACCACCATAAAAAACTTCTCCAAAGCCAACTTCATGCTACTCAAGTCAGAAGTGACAAACTTCATGGCAGCCATGCAGACAGGAACTGAAAGTTCAACTGCTGAATCCTACACTAAGGCACTGTACGAGCACATCCACTCATGCATGAATCGTGCCATCCCAAATAGAACCAAAATGCTCTCATCCAAAAAAAGGAAGCCAATCTGGTGGTCCCCTGCCATAAACAAACTTTACAACAAAAGGAAGAAACTTTTGCAGAAAAGAGGAAAATCCCAGGATGCAAAAAACTCCCTTACTAGCCTCAGTAAGAAACTGAGATGCCTCATAAAATCCTCCAAAGCTAGTTACGAAAATAAAATTGCCAAAGATTCCAAAGACAACCACAAAGCATTCTATAACTATGTCAAAAATCTAAATGGCAATGCTCAGATCTGCTCTGAGCTAAAACAGAATGGCATTAAATATACTGATCCGAAGGATATTGCCAATATCCTGGCAGATCGATACAGTGCCAACTTCACCCCCTCTCACCCCCTAAATGGCCCATCTCAATACCGGAAGATTGCCAAATTCCAGTAATAACGGCCACACAGGTACAAAACGCACTCTCTAAAGCCAAGAATACAGCATCCATGGGACCAGATGACATCCTGGGCTGTGTACTACATGAACTACAATATGAACTGGCACCTCACCTAAGTGTCATGTTTAATCATAGCCTCACCTCAGGTTTCGTGCCCACTGAGTGGCGCAGAGCTACAGTTATCCCAATCCACAAGGGGGAATCCACCTTGGATCCCAGAAACTACCGTCCCATCAGTCTGACAAGCTTTATCTGCAAGGCCATGGAGCATATTACCATGGAACTTATAAACAAAGACATTGGCAACCTTCAAACACTGGACCCCACCCAGTTTGGGTTTGTGAAGGGCCGATCTTGTCTCCTGAACCTGATTGACTTCTTTGAATCAGTCTCCAGAGCCATGGACAAGGGTAAGGTGGTCCACACAGCCTATCTAGATCTTGCCAAGGCCTTTGACACCATTCCCCACTCTGGAATCATAGATAAACTTACTAAGTTGGGCATTAATCCCTATGTCACCCAATGGGTTGCTAAATGGCTTACTGATAGAACCCACACTGTAAAAGTAGCCAACTCCAAATCCAGCTCCAGACAAGTGACAAGTGGAGTACCTCAGGGTTCAGTCCTGGGGCCGCTCTTGTTTGGCATCTACTTCTCTGAAGTACAGGTCAACACTAAGAGACTCTGGCTAACAAAGTTTGCAGATGACTGCAAACTGGGAGCCATTATTGAATCCCAAATGATGTGGATACTCTACAAAAGGGCCTTACAGAAACAGATGCTTGGTGCCAGAGCCATGGGCTCAAGCTCAATGCCAAGAAATGTATTGTTATCCCTTTGGGAAAAACATGTATCCATGAATTACCATATAGGTGGCAGTACACTAAACACAGAAAGTGTGATAAGAGACTTAGGGACACAGGTGGACAGTGGTCTCACCTTCGATAACCACATCGCCACAACAGTCAGGAAATCCTTCTATGTGGCACACCTCATCACGAAGGGCTTTTCATCCAGAAAAAAGGAGGTCATTGTCCCACTGTACTCATCCCTCATTAGACCCATTATAGAATACAACGCCCCATTTGGTATGTACCTCTCAAGACATCTGCAACAACTGGAAAGGCCTCAGAAATACCTCACTAAAAGAATCACAGGCCTAAAGCAGATGCCCTACGCTGACCGCCTTAAAAAACTCCAGCTATACTCTGTCACATATCGTCTACTCAGAGGTGATCTCTGCTTAGCATACAAGGCCATGTCAAACCCAGAGCTGTTGGATATGCTACACTTAAAGAAATCCCAATCCCTCAGAGCTACACGCTCCAGGGATCTAAACCTTGTCATCACAATAAACAAAACATGCTGGAGGGATAGGTTCCTGACCCAGAGACTCCCCAGACTCTGGAATAGATTGCCCATACATGTCAAGCAGAGTGCCTCTTTGGACCTCTTCAAGAGGAACCTTGACGATTGGATGGGAGAAAGGAAATTCACCCCAGGGATCACGTCAGTCGCCCTGCTAGACAGGGGTCCAGGAAAGTAAATAATGTGGGAAGAAATAGCCAGGGAATTGTTATGGCTAGGCTTGTATAGGCCCTAGGGCTGATAGCCTAGTACCAACCTATGAACCTATGAACCTATGAAGAGTAGCTCATTGTCTATGTAGGTTCCTAAATCCTGGATCATGGTGTCAGTCTTAACATGAAATCTATTTATGTCCTACTGTGTAGAAGTACTAGTTTACAAAAGTGACTACACTGCATTTCTTTTCATTTTGAGTGATATAATAATTAGATTACCAGTTATATGTCCAGTCAAGCCTTGTTGGAGTATTAGTGAAGCTGAGAGAGAGAGGGAGAGAGGGAGAGAGAGAGAGAGAGAGAGAGAGAGAGAGAGAGAGAGAGAGAGAGAGAGAGAGAGTTTAGGATGATTTCTAGCTGTAGTCATCTGTGAATTTGGTTAGACAAAGACAAACCATAGCTAAGTCATCTGACACTCTGTGTAGCTGTGGCATAACTATGGTCAGGGTCAAGGAATGCAAATTGTTGGTGGGTGCAATCAGCAGAAGCTGATATTTCTTCACTGGCATTTGAATGCTGGTATTTGTAATCAGAACTGGAGAGCTTTAGAGCTCTTTGTGGGGCATGCATACAATGTAGAAAGCAGTTGCTTCAGTTTAAAAATTACACACTCCATACCCCCTGCTAATGTCAATCACTTTTGCTGGCATTAAAGACTTTCTATACCATGAACAATTTTTTTCTGAATGTCTTTATTGAATTTTATAAACGCATAATAAAAAAGTATCTTAATGTGTATAGAAGTTGCATAAATACATAAAAATAAAGTGTAAAAACAAAAGTAACATCAACTATTTACAATGTGTCTACATCAATAGGACGCTAACAAATTTCGATATTTTATAAAATTGCATTTTATTGCTGATTATTTAGTCTGCTTATTTAACAGATGCTTGAGTTTGGTACATGAATTATAAGAGGTGGTCTTTCTAGTAGTTCTTTCCTTGATAGATAGTATCTCCAGATGATAAGTTTCAGTTGCAGTGTTGAAAAATTCATTAATTGATGGAGTTGTTTTATTTTTCCAATTTTTGGTGATCACTTTCCTTGCAATTGACAGAAGACTCCAAAGGAAATAGGAGTTCATTTCTTAACACATGCAGGAATTGGTGTATTGAATAAAACTATTGATTTATTTAACATAACGTTGTTACTGAAGAATGCCTGTAAAAAGAATTAACAACATTCCAAAATGGTTTAATTACAATATATTCAGAAGTCACATCTTGCCAGTCTGCTTTGATTTTCAACCCACATCTCCAGCATCCAATTTTATTTTGGACATTAATTTTATTTGGTGAGGTGTAATGAATGCTTTATGCATAAATTTCCAGGAAAATAATTTCCATTTTAAAGATGATGTGGTTTGTGCAGACAATGATAGTATAATTTTTTTCTCATTTTCAGCTGGGTAATATTTATTAGTAGTTATAAAGTAATCCCAATAATTATCTTTACAATATTCTGCTTTGATTCTAATCACTTTATGAATTTTGGATACAATTCCTTTTTTCTAATATTTTGATAAATCAATATAGTTAAAATTTCTATAAATGTTGGTACTTCATTTTTACTGATGCCTACATTAAATTTATTCTATTCTCAGTTAAATATCTACAGTTTTGAATATCCAACCACATGACATTGTTTAAGTTACATTTTGCTAAGATAAAGTCTAAAGGATGTCATTTCTCTTTGTCCATTAACTGATGCCAGTATGTTAGGCATTTTTCTTTAAAATAAGTCATGACAAACAAATTGAAAGTGTTTATACTGTTTTGTGTATTTGCAATGGGGAATAGCCAAGCCTTATATTTGGTATTTCTGTTTATAACATTTCTAAAGTTAATCATTGACATAGAAATATAGGTTGAATTTATTTGTAAATTTTGATTTTCCATAATATAATCTTTTAATAACCAAAGAAAGTGGTTATGAGTTATTTTATTATGACAGCTATATTTTAGCTTAATGTTTTTTAAACAAATGCTTTCTTGAATGTCTTTCCATTTAGCTGTGTAGTTATTATTTGTCCAGGAAATAACTGTCTTTAAAATAGTGGATAAATAATATAATTCTATGTCAGGAAATCCTATTCCTGCATAAAACCAACTTCTTTTATGATTATTAAGGGATAATATAGGTCTGTTGGGGTGGCATAGGGATCTAAGCATTAGATTGTTAAAGTGTCTTATAAATAGTTTAGGGGTGGGAATAGCTTATGATTGTATTATATATAAGATTTTTGGTAATATTATCATTTTTATTATTAAAAGTCTTTCTTCCATTGTAAATAAAAATTTGTTCCATTTATTAATAAGATTTTTGATTTTATCGAGACATTCTCTGTAATTTATATCAGTTATATCTTTAATGTTTTTAGATAATATTATTAAAAATATTTTGTTTTCTCATCTTTAACTATGAATTTAGAAAAATCTATTTCCATATCAGAAGTGTCAGAATTTATACATAAAATTTTTGTTTTGTCTTCGTTAAATATGAGATCTGATTTAGACTGAATTTTTTTTATGGTATCAAACAAGGTATTAAGAGAGTTTTTATTATCTTTCAATGTCAGCAGAATGTCATCTGCAAATAAAAGTATCTTGGAGATTAAATTATGGTCAAAATGTATGCCTTTAATTTCTGGTTCTGATCATATATAATTTGCAAATGGTTCCATAATCAAAGTAAATGATAGAGGTGATAACGGGCAACCTTGCTTTGTTCCTTTCATGATCATAATAGATTGTGAAACATATGAGCCTATTTTTATATAAGCTAGGGAATTTAAAGGTTTTATAAGCTGCTGAAAGTTTGTTGAGAAGTTACATTCTTCCAGAGTCATTATAAGATAATTCCAATTACATGTGTCTGTCAAAAGCCCTGTTAATGTCTAAACTTACCACCGTTAATTCTTCCTTTGTGTTGTTTATGTAGTAAACTGTAGTTAAAATTCTTTTGATAATATCAAAAGTGTTTCTATTTTTTATAAATTCAGTTTGATCATTGTTAATTAAATTTGGAAGAAATTGTTGAACTCTATTAGCAAGTATAGACATGAACAATTTGTAATCTACATTCATTAAAGGGATTGACATATAAGAAGAACATTCTGCTGAGTCTTTGTTTGTTTTTAATATTGGTGATATGAGCGTATATTTCCAAGAAGGCAGAACTGTTGCTAATTCTTTAACCGTTTGAAAGATGTAATAAAATTTTTAAAGCATTCCTAGGCATTAGCTTATAGAGTTCTGGTATTATACTGTCATTGTCTGGGGCTTTGTTAATTTTTTTTATTTATTTATTTGATATGTACATTCTAACATTGATACAGGTTTATCAATTATTTCCATTTGCTGATCTGTCAGCTTATTTCTAATATATTTTCTAATAAAATTTTTTATTGTATCTTGCAAATCCATTGCTGGATTAAATTGATTTTAACAAAGTGAGTTCTAAATTGCTCTAGAATATCTTCTATTGTAGTAACTTTTTTCTTTTTAATGTCTGAGTATAATTCTTTAATGCGATTTGATCATTTTTGTTCTTGAGGCTATTTTATGCAAGTATTTTGTGGTTACTGAAATAATGAAAAATGTATTAGTTTAATTTTTTATAGATTTATTTTAACTTTATGATTTAGAATTTCAAAATATTTAGTTTGCAATTTCTTTATTTCTTTTATTGAGTCACTGTTACTCTCTTGAGCTTCTAATTTCAGTTTGTCAGTAGCTGCATGGCTGAACTTACTTTCAAATTTGAGCATTAGCAGCTAGTTAGTCAAGGTAATAGCTGTTAGAGTCCCTTGCCAGAAGTTACTTGAATTTGAAAGGCTGGGGCTCGAGCAGCTATAGTAGACCCATATATATATATATATATATATATATATATATATATAAAAATATATATATATATATATATATATATATATATATATATATATATATATATATATATATATATATATATATATATATATATATATATATATATATATATATATATATATATATATATATACACACACACACACACACACACACACACACACACACACACACACACACACACACACACAACTAAAACACTTCAGCGGTGACTGCAAATGCAGTATTGATATATATTTATGAAGCTGCGATATTCTGCAAAATTCAATACTTCACACTTTTACAGTTGGCACCTGCAGATCTCACACTTTATTAAATTGCATCTGGGGCAGCTTTCCACTTTACTCCACTCTAGTTATTGCTCTGAGACAATAGTTATTGATACTGGAATGCACTTCAGAGAAATTGATTCCAGAGTGGACAGGGCATAGGGCAGAACTTTGAGGCTCACCTCTAGTTACATTTTTCTTTTAGAAGAGGATACCATTTATTCTGACCAAGTGTTTTCTGTTTGATAGCCAGTTAGGAATCCATAAAACTACAATGAGTGGATGTTTAGCTGGGTTAGCCTATTTTTATGACATTATGGGGAGTGCTATTAAATGCTTTTGCTAAGTCTAGATAAGCAGTGTGGATGGGAAGTATCTATCTATGGCTCTGGTAATGTTTTTGAGGATATTGACAAGAAGGCATGATCTACCCCTAACAAAGCTGAACTGTGAAAGGTAGAGAATCACCAAATCTTGTTATACTCTTATTGATTAATAATTTGGTTCATGGATTTATAGATAAGACTAGTGAGAATGATGGCTCGACTGAGTCAGACCAGATCCTATCATTATGTAAGGAGATTAACTATGGCATATCTCTATTCTTTGGGTATATAATCTTTGGAGAGAATTTGACTGAAGAAGTTTATGAGAAGTTTGACTAGGTGATGCTTTATCAGCCAAATATGAACCTTTGCTGAGCTACTGGGAGTGTAGTGGAGTTGTTGCACTCTGGTGGCTTATTCAATTGGATGGGACTCTACAAGGGTTCTTGGGATGAAATGATAGCCTCAATGAAAGGGGAGTGAGTACTCCAGTTTTCCCTTTGGATCATGCACAGTGGGAGTCCTTGCAGGTGACTGTTTACTCTTGGGAGGAACAACAAAGGTTACCCTTTCAGTGCACTGTGTTCTCAATTAGTGGAGGTGACTGCACCACGGAATCTCCCCTAAAGCTGGTCTACTGCCTATCAGCCACCATTTGAAAGTTTACTGTGTTACCCTTACAGTGTGCCGCAATCACAATTACTGAGAGGCAACTGCACCAGAAAGCCTCCCCAAAAGCCACTCTACTGCGCAACAGGCACCATTTGAAAGTTTACTGTGTTACCCCTCCAGTGCGCTATCGTCCCAAGTAGTGAGAAGTAACTGCACCACAAAGCTCTCCCAAAGCCACTCTACTGCCTAACAGCCACCATTTGAAAGTTTACTGTGTTAATCTTCCAGTGCACTGCGGTCCCAATTAGTGAGAGGCGAGTGCACCACAAAGCCTCCTCCAAAGCCACTCTACTACCTAACAGCCACCATTTGAAATTTTACTGTGTATGTTTCTGCCACTCCCTTGCTCAGCAGTATTTCATAGTTAAAAAGCTAGCGATGTGCAGAGTTGAACCCTTTAACTGAACTTATTCCTTTATCAGCTCACTTACCCTATTAAGTGTATAGTTGGTTCTATTCCTGGTTCTTTTAGCAGCTTAGCCCTAGTTTCTTACAATACAGACTAGACAACTAAGTCCCAAGGCACTGACCTGCAGTTAGCTGATTGTTTCTCTTTGATCACCACAGACATCTCTACGTCGTGGTTGGTCAGTCTCCCATGTAGGCATGACTAGAATCTTGTCTTATGAATACTAAGACCATTCCACTCATGTTGTATACAGACAAAAGTTTATTTATACAGGTGCTGTGAATGGTGCCGTTTATAAAGGTACATATTTATTGTCCCATACTTTAGTCCCTGTACACCTGATGTAGTGTACCCCATCAAGAAAGCTTTAAGTTTTATATTTTTTATTTTAACTTTGTCACACAGTATCTGTTTCTAGTTTGTTCTCCATCTGTTCTCAAGAGTACCTGTGTGCTAAGGCTTGCAAAACTTGAATCTGTTAGCTGATTGTTTACCACACTGTAATCCGTTATCTGCACTACCTCTGCTACCTTAACTATGTGTGTATAGATTTACAATCTGCTGTCTCTATGTGGACTGTTTTTGCTTGAAATTAGGACCTCTGGTCAGTCCTGCTTACACTTGCTTTCCTTCTAAACAATCAAATATAGTGAAAGGCTATTCATTAATCCTATGGTTGACTTTTCTGTAATATCATAAGCATACCTGCAGTAGCCATCCCTATTTTCTAGCTATATGCAGCCTGCTTGCGATTATATTACTTAAATGCTACCAGGTCGCAACCCCTACATTTACTGACTAATAAGGAGTTTTGTATGTATTTATTGTGAAGGAAACTACTAGTAGGTTGCTAGACAATCATTTATTGAGTGAGTTGGTTTTAAGTTATATTTTTGACTAAATTGCTATCAGGTAGTATGACTCCGAGTTAATGAACTTCTGTTGCTATGAACTTATTGTTAATAAGCTGCCCTCAGGTTATAAGACAAGGATTGTACTGAGCTGCAGGGTGTTTTGCATGAGTTATATCTGCTGCGCAGTTCCAAAAGGTATTTGTACCTAACCAGTGGATTTGCGACTACGTCCTTAACTTGAAATGGTCGCATTTAAATGTTTAAGACAATTCTGGCTATTGTGACTTCCTATGCAGCATGTACTTTTCCATTCATCATAGTGTAGAAGTATTTCCATTATTCTGTTCACTGGGGAATCTTCATATTATATGTTGAAAGGTGATTGCTTCAATTCTGATGCTCCTTAACATTGTGCTGCGTACAAAGGGGCATTTAAAGTAGCACACTTCACATCTATACTGCTATACTTTAACCATCCTCTCTTTCTTCCTACTTTTGATACCAAGCTATTCTAACAATCAGTCTGTTTTTGCTATTCTTTTTCTTTTATTTTGTTCATGTGACTGCACCACAAAGCCTCCTGAAAGCCACTCAACTGCCTAATAGCCACCATTTGAAAGTTTACTGTGTGTGTACCTGCCACTCCCTTCCTCAGCAGTATTTCATAGTTAAATAGCTAGTGATGTGCACACTACATCAGCTCCCTTGAACCCTTTAACTGAACTTATTCCTTTGTCAGCTCACTTGCCCTATTAAGTGTACAGTTGATTTTAATTCTGGTTCTTTAAGCAGCTCATCCCTAGTTTCTTACAATACAGACTGCAGAATTAAGTCCAGAGGCACTGACCTGTGGTTAGCTGATTGTTTCTCATTAATCACAGCTGCCATCTCTGCTTTGTGGTTTGGCCCACTCCATTTGACCTCACTATGTTAAGGCTCACAACGCTCCCCTACTCTACCCCCATTCCACCCACCACATATCAATTACATTTATAGATAGCCATAACTCCACTCTCAATGAGAAACACCACACTCCCTACTATGATATTTGCAATTAACAGACTTCACCAATCAGCTCAGCCATTAACATACCTACCTAATGTCTTACTTTCTCCAACATTATTCATTATTCCTCCACTTAGTAGTCTTTCTGTTGTAATACTACATTAACTCAACTTATAATGTCACCACTAACCGCCACAATAGTACTCTTTCATCTTACTCTATCTCTTCTCCTTCTTCTTCATCTCACACTACTGCACCTAACACACAACCTATTTAAAACCACATCCATCACTTCCATCCCATTACTTCAGTGTGGAGACATTCACCCCAACCCTGGACTGAATATAACTGAATATAACTACCATTAACCTATAAAGTATTAGAAACAAGATCCCAGAATTCCATGCTTGGATATCCCACTCTAAACCAGATATAATTGCTGTAACTGAGACATGGCTAAAACCTTACATAAAAGACTCCAAATTCCTACCTCCTGGTTTGTCATGCTTAAGATTGGACTGACCCCACAAGAAAGGCAGTGGAGTTGCACTTCTCTACCTAAACACTTTTACCATTGCCCCTTACTCTAGTTGTATTCCCAGTTCTCTGCAGCTGAACTCATAATATCACATCTAAAAATATCACATCTAAACATGAATAAATTCAAAAGTCTTTGCTTAGTAGCTATATACATCACACAAGGGAAATAATATTCCAAAATTAGAAGAAATCTTAGCCTGGAACTCAAACAACATTCACAATGAAACAATAATTTTAGGCAATGTAAACATAAACTGGTTAGATCATGCAAATCCCTCTTCCACTATACCCATTAATTTCTATAACTTCACCCAGCTTATTACTAGGGTAACCCGGCCTAAGAAAAACAACAACAATGGTCCCATCCTAGACTGGATTTTAGTATCAGGCCCCAACAAACTTTCCTCAGCAGGAACTCTGCCTTGCAATATCAGCTGCCATCAGCCCGCCTACACAATACACAGTACCTCCACAACTTTAAGCCAACACCAATACAAACAAACCAGAAATCTAGTTAACTTCAGCCCAACAACCTTCAATGAAATACTGAGTAACATTAATTGGAGCATTCTAAAATCTGTACCACTTGATGAAGCTGTTGAATTCTTCAACTCAACATTCCTCAGTATACTCAATAGAATAGCCCCCCTCCGAAACAAGAGAATAAAAACAAATTATGCTATCTGGTTGTCTAGAGATACCAAAAAAACTATGACTACCAGAGATAGAACATGGAAAAATGGCAGAAAAAGAAAAAAAACTTTAGACCTCCTGCTATATAAACAACTCCACACTCAAGTAAAACATCTAGTTATTAAAGATAAAAAACACTACTACTTATGTCTCCAAAACAACCGTAACCAAAACCCCCCAAAATTCTGGAACTCTGTCAACACTGTACTAAACCCTGGCTCCAGGAGCAACCCTTGTCCAAATCCTGACAAAACTCTAACAGAAATAGCCTCACTCTTCAGTCTTGTGGTCAGAAGCCACTACTCCCCCCAGGATGGCTGAGCCGGTGCCATGCACTTATAGGTTCATAGGTCCATAGGTGTGTACTAGACTACTGGACCTGGAGCCTTTACAAGCCTAGCCCATAGGATTACCCTGGCATTATGCAACCCGACCTTAGTTCCCAGTGCCTCTGTCAAGAAAAGCCACTGGAGTGATCCCCGGGGTGAATTTTCTATTTCCCATCCACTCATCAAGATTTCTCTTGAAGATGGCCAGTGAGGTGCTCTGTTTGACATGTATGGGAAGTCTATTCCATAGCATGGCCAGTCCCTGGGTAATGAACCTGTCCCTCCAGCTTGTTCTGTTGTTTGTGGTAATGAGGTTGAGGTCTCTGGAGCGTGTGGTGCGGAGGGATTGGGATTTCTTTAGCTGTAGTATTTCTAACAGAGCTGGGTCAGAAATGGCTTTGTAAGTCAAGCAGAGCTCGCCTCTAAGTAGGCGATATGAGACAGAGAATAGTTGGAGTTTTTTTTAGTCTGTCCATATAGGACAAATGTTTAAGGCCTAGGATCCACTTTGTGAGGTACTTTTGCGGCCTCTCCAGTTGTTGCAGGTATTTAGTGAGGTACATGCCAAATGGGGCATTGTACTCAATGATTAGCCTAATCAGGGAAGAATAGAGAGAGACAATGACCTCTTTCTTCCTGGATGCAAAACCCTTAGTAATGAGATGTGCCACATAGAAGAACTTTCTGACCACAGTGGCAATGTGGTGGTCAAAAGAAAGGTTGCTGTCAACCTGTGTTCCCAGATCTTTTATAATGTCTTCTGTGTTCAGTGGACTACCATCGATGTGGTAATTCATGGCAACTAGGTTTTTCCCAAAGGGGATGATGACACATTTTTTGCCATTGAGCTTAAGAAAACTCCTCAAATTGTGAAACCAAAACAGTCAAAGTTTTTGGACAAAGAATTTTAGGACACAAATAGGTATACAGAGAAGGGACAAAAACTTTGAATAGGTAATACTGTTGTCACACTGGTTGACTGGTTTTAACCACATTTTTTGTTTTTAACCATATATATATATATATTTTTTATATATTTTTTTCTTTTTCTATTTATGATAAAGACTTTGCAATGTTTTGCTAATGTAAAGAACTCATTTATATTTAACTATGTTACAGTACTAGTAATGTAGTTTTTTATTCCCACTTTGGTGTTCTGTGTTGC
This sequence comes from Protopterus annectens, assembly GCF_019279795.1. Lineage (NCBI taxonomy): Eukaryota > Metazoa > Chordata > Ceratodontiformes > Protopteridae > Protopterus > Protopterus annectens. The sequence goes on along the minus strand of NC_056735.1, from coordinate 1,624,042,196 downwards.
AAAATGTTTTTTCTGGGAATACCTCTTTCATTTAAAAAAAAATGGTTTTAATTGTGTAATTGATATGGCAGTTTGAAAGTATTTAAACTGCAACTACATGTCATTTGTCTGATGAAGTTGGTGGAGTACACCGACGAAAGCGCTTACTTTATCTACAATAAAAACAGTGTTGCTGTGGTTCAGCTGCTGCCGTTTTTCTGCTTTTTAACCATTGAGCTTAGGGCCATGGTTCTGACACCAGTTGTTGGTCTCAGTGAGGCCTTTCTAGTAGGATGTTAACATCACTTGGTGAGTTAATAATAGCTCCCAACTTGCAATCGACTGCGAACTTTGTCAGTCAGAATCCGTATGTGTTGGTCTGGACTTCAGAGCAGTAGATACCAAACAGGAGAGGATCCAGGACCGAACCCTGTGGGACTCCACTCATGGCTGGTTGGCAGTCTGACTTGGAGTCAGCTACTTTCACACTGTGGGTTCTACTTGTGAGCCAGTTTGCAACCAACCTAGTGATATAGGGGTTGATGCCTAGCTTAGTGAGTTTTTCTAGGATTCCTGAGTGGGGAATGGTATCAAAGGCCTTGGCCAGATCAAGGTAGGCTGTATGAACCACTTTGCCTTCATCCACAGCTCTAGTGACTGACTCAAAGAAGTTGACTAAGTTGAGCTGGCATAATCTACCCTTCACAAAACCAACTTACTCCCACTCTTCCCTTTTGAGCTCTTCCAGCATTATCTGAACTCTGCTTATCTGGATCATAATCAGGAGTTAATCCATCTACACCACATAACTGGGCTTTGTATGACTTCTTTTTCATTTGGCAATCTTATCTGACCACTAAGTTACATTATACAGTGCATGCTTTGTGTAGGTGCTGAGGACGTTTTGTTTTGCATAGACAGGGAAATTATATTCATTAGGTTTGATTACATTTTTCTTTGCATGTTGAACACTGCTATATCCTTCTGAACTAGCTGCTGTGCAAGAAATCCCCAGTAATGTAAAAACTTGGTTTGTTAACTATTGTAGAATATGCAAGCAAGGTTAGGCATGTGTGATGGCTTTGGCAACTAGATGCTACCTACTTGTATGAGGTTGTAGCATGTCTAACTCTTTAAGTATCCCATGAAGTTAACAGTTTAGGAGTAACTTATATAAAACTCCTAAGATAGCTACTGACAATAAAGTTCAATTTTAAGCACATAATTAGTTGAGCTCTGCTTGCATTACATTTATATATAGTATATTTCTCCTCACCAAAAAATATACATAATCACACTTCATCCTTTGCAGTCAGTGTATTTTGTTTGTTCTGTTGTCTACTTCATTTTTCATATCTCTTTTATGATGTCATAATCTGCTATCATGTGACAAAGCAGTGATGTCCCAAGCACAAGGCAGTGCTAATTATATCAAGTAGAGCAGAAAGCAGCATAAACTGGCAGAGGCATGCCTATTGACCTTGCATTATGACAATTGCTGTTTAAATAATGGGAGAAGTGATATATAAATGTATAGTACACATACCCATCAACCTTGGCACATTAAACATTAAACATTAAAAATCTAAACCTTTGCCTTTAGAACCATAACAGAGAGTTATTCCTTTTCAGAATAGAAGATATTCAAAAGAAGACTCCATATAGATACAGATAAAAGAATCCATGTCTAGTTAATTTATATCGATGTGAATTACAAAGAAAATAAGTAAGCTTAGGAAGAGCAGGCCTAAAATTGAGCATGGAAGTCATAGCACCATGTCTAAATCATGGTATTTAAGTACATTTACATGTATGAGAAGAAGAATGTCTGAATATTATATTTTATTTGTTATTCTGACAGTCCCCATTTCTTTAAGTGCCTATATTCCTGTCACAATCCACTGGTGCTCTGAAGAAATCACTGCCTGAAATAGACAAATCTTGCACTTTACCAGTTATAGAATAAACAGTGCCAAATTTGTGAAACTACAAATCCTCATTTGGGTTGGCTTATAATTCTGGAAAAGATGAAATAAGATGTATTGAAAACAGAAATAGAAATAAATTGTCAGCAGTGGCAACAGAGCTGTGCCTGTCATTTTTAACTGGAATAAGGACGCTTGGACTTCAGAAGATGAGCATGTAATTACACCACAACCCCTTGGGACAATATGAGAGTGGGCCATGGGTTTGGAATTAAATCAGGAGCAGTGTGATAATTCTCTGGGTTCCTTGATCTCCATACCCACCTGGGACATGGGCTGTGCACAGCCTGCGGGAGGCTAGGTGTTTCCAGTAAACCTGATGGATGAGGACAAGATCTGGGAGCAGGTGATAGTTGCTGCGAGACAAAAAGAGAGTTATAAAAGCCACCCAAAACAAACAAACAAACAAACAAACAAACAAATAAAAAAGTCAGGATATCCTAGAATCTTAAGGAATATGTGCAATTCAGAAATCAAGCAAGACAAAATTGCATCATTTCTTCACTGTGCTACAGGACACTTAAAGAGATATAGAAGTTTTCTGGATGAACATTCAGAAATAGACATTGCCCAAACTCTGTTGTTTTTAGAATGTCTCACCTAAAATCAAGTGTTACATGTGTAATTATGTCTAAATCACAGTAAAAAGATTCTGTTCTATTATCCCAGTCACACACAATCCATCCAATGTTCTCAGCTTCCACTAATTCCTACCTTACCTTTGTAATCAACCAGTAAGTGTACACCTTAATTTTAAGTCCAGGCTAGAACCTATGCAAACTGGCATGGAACTTGTGTTAGTTAATTTTAGTAATGAAGATACCATCTTTAAGGGTTATGACTGTACTCCTTCCATAACTTCCAGCACTCATGAGATTTTCCAAAATAAAGTGTCATGTGTATATATGAAAAAATTGGTTAGCAAAGTAGTATTACTGTCACTGTTATTAAAGGTCTTCAGTTAATCAAATATTAATTGTTCCCACTACTATTTGAAAAACCAGTATAATTAAATTATTAATAGAATTAATTATGAAAAATAACAGATAATAATGAGTCTAACAAGGGAAAATAGCATGAGAGATATTTTATTCGGTAATAATGGGTCTTCCTACTCTACCCAGGAATTACTCTAAATATTCTGTGTGCAACATTTTTCTTGTATATAGTTGTAGATATTTCTATGTTATTATATGCATTGCTATTTTCTTTTTACACTTCTTAAGTAGTTTTTTACTTCAGTTGTATTATTTGCTTGAGTTACTTACTACAAATCTGCATGTTTTCAAATAAAAGATAACTGACAAAAAAGAAAGAAATTATGATTTCACTTCTAGTGTCAGCCATGATGCTTAATTATTTAGCCTTAGGCTAAAAAGAAAGAGTTATATCGTTCTTGGGATCTCCTTTTGAAATTATGAAGAAATAAATGAGGTGCTAGGAAATTGTGACTGTGATCTGTTATTTAAGATGGAGACTAAATATCTGCTAATGTAATTGCATGAATTTCATCACATAGTAAATTAGTGCATAGTACATGTTGCAATAAGACATACACACATAGTACAAAATAAAAAAATATATATTTTAAATTTAGCTATGAAATCAGTAAGCTTTGTAATTGAAAAAGAATCAGCTACATAACCTAGAAAAAAATTAAGACTAGATTAGACAAAACAAAAGGTGCTGTAGATAAAGTTATCATAATTTTAAAAATAGACTGCATCATTGCTATGAGGTACACCAGAATAATCCAAGTAAAACCATGTTTTATTAGGATTGATTGTTTTCATCTGTGTACAAGTAAAATCTATCAGACTTCATGAGAATCTGTTAAAAACTGTTCTAAGTGCTGTTTTTAAAGCAATTCAGATGATCACATGACAGCTGACCTCTTTTTCTTAAAATTAAAAATACTTGTTTAAAAAATATCCTGTTATTTGTATAAAATTCTATTAATCCCAATAGAGATAAATCCTGTGAATATTACATTTTATATTTTGCTATCTAATCTGCCTTAGAGTTATTCATTTTTGACTGTTGTGAGATTGCCAGGGAAGTATTCGTTTGGGAGGTAAAGAAGCAGTGTATTCTGTTCAAAAGTGTGGCACATATACTTAGACTTGTAACTGATGCCTTAAAGACACAGATATAGCATACTCATCAGTTAGTTTATGGATCATTGTTGTCAACTACATTTAGTAGCATGAAAACATATCCAGCTTTGTGAAAACCCCATTTTTTCTAGTCATTGATTTACTGTAGCAGATGTTTATTTTGTAGTGCAATATCTAATGATTTCTGTCTAATTTTTATTTAAGTTCAACCACTTTTATGGCGATATGCAATAATTCTAAATCAGACACTTAATTTAGTGACTAGCCTTGCTGCAGCAAAATCTGTGAGTAAAAGTCTGTCAGATGTCATATGCTATCTAGCAGACACTAAAGATAATAGTGCATAGTCAAGTGCTGTTCTGTTTCCATGTCCTTCTGTTATTCAACAGCAATTTCAGCTGGTGGTTTTGTAAAGAAACTTTAAAGCAATACTGTTTTTTAACTTTTTTCTGCTTTGTGTGTCCAACGTGCTAAAATGAATGAATGAATAAATTAAGTTATTTTCTAATGATAAAGAATTAATGTGGTTTATTAATGTTTTCTGAAATTACCTCTTGCTTCAACATTTATCACTATTAAGGCATGGATGATTTCATCTAATGCCCTCTTGGCTTATTACTGTGCTGCAAGGGGCACTGCATGGTAAGCCCTCTCCATTTGTTTGTTGGTGCACAGCCAAACTCTGGACAGTTGTGACATCGAAAGAGAAATGGTACTATTAAGATGCCAACCATCTTTTAGATTCTGCAAGTAGATTACGTTTGGCCTGATGCTTTGTATGAACAAAATGTTTTCCCCTCTATTTGATCTCTCTACCTCTGGGCAGAGAACATCACAGGCCATTCCTCTTCCTAGCAGAACCTACAGTGTCATAGTGCTCTAATAATAACTTAGCATAGATACAAGATAAGCAGACTCAGCCTTCTGTTTTCTTTATTCTCTGTCCCTGTTAATCGCAATGATCTTGCCTTTAGATCCTACATGCTTTCCTGTGACTTGGAAACATGTCCTCTCACACCTTATTTCCTACACAGCTCTTCCATCTTTTAAGGCTCTTAGCTGCTCTTTTAAGGCTATTAGCTCCTCTCTCTCCTCTCCTCTCCTCATTGCATTTTCATTGTGTGCTCTTGCACATACTCTTTCTGGCAAATTGCTGTTTACATGCTGAAGACTGACCTGTGTAATTTTCTGTTCCTACATCTTTAAATTCCTCTGTCTGAATGCTTGGACCATGAGTCTTTAAACACTTTTCATTATACTTGGATATACTAACACAAAAACAATTGGGCCTAACTTCAAAGTACCCCCATGTGGTATTCATCCATGTATACACAGGTCTCTTTATGTATCATGTCTGCACGTAATAAAATGAGATAGAAAATTAGAATTTTATTTTATTAAAGAAATACAAGTGTTCCCAATATTGTAATACTGTGATGTTAAAGAAAAAAGTAAAAAAGCCAAGCTAGATATATAGGCATACATACAATACATGCAGCGGAAAATGAGAGTGCATACTGCATAAAATGGACTCCCTAGTGTATTTCTGTTTAAGCCTATGAAATATAACAGCCATTACTCTTCAGCATTGGTTATGCAATTCAACAATTAATTTGTATTAACAGCTGCCAAGTAAACCAAAGAAAATTATATTATCTCAATGTGGTCTGTTATTTCAGAGCTTTGACACAAACCCTCTGACTGGGGTCAATATGTTGATTCCCTTACAGACAGAAACATTAACCTGAAAACTAGTTATTGTCAAGTTTCAGCCTTGTCATGTGTGACCTAATATTCTTTGAGCAAGATATTTAGTATTCATGATGCTCATGTACATTACATTATGTTTTTTTCCTCATTATCTTTAGTGCAATATAAATGCAAATATGAGCTCAGTTTCATTTCATGAGGTTTTCAGGTGAGAAAATAATTCTGGAATTATATAAAGTAAATGTGGAAAATGTATATAAATGCTAAGACTTCAGCGGTATAAACCAAGTATGACAGTGTTAATGAATATATTTTCAAATGAAATTCTATATAACTGCACTGGATCACTTGTTACAGCTCATATATTAACTATCCTGGGGTGAACTTTACAAAATAATGTGAAACCCCTTGTTGAATGATATAAACTTCTTGGAAATGTTTAACCTATTTCTCATAGCAGTATATTTATGTAGTCATATAGATTGCAGTTGTTGCTTTCCATTTTGCTGTTAATTCAACAGGTAAAAGACACCAGCCTTGTAGTGCAGCTGAGTTGGTGGCTGCATAAATTCATCACCAGTATGGGATGAGTAAATATCTTGTAAGAGGTATGAAACATCAGCCTTCTAAAATTGGAAAGCAAATGTCTCCAGCATTAAAAAAAACTGTCAAAACACAGATTTTTGAGCAAACAGGCATTTACAACATATCCTTTTTCAGGGAGCCACAAGAGGTATACAGTTATCCCTGAAAATACAAATTTCTTAACACAAAGTCTCAGAAATGCAGTATGGCACTTGCAGATCTCCAAAAGACTTCTGTAGTTATAGACCTATTTGAAGATTTGTCCTAGTTCACAGAGTTTAATTTACCAGAAATGGAAGCTAGCTGTAGTGTAAAACATCTGGCTTCCAAAACGTGGACATGACATATGCTTTTAAGCTGACTGAATGATTTTATGGTTTTAATATTTAAAAATAAAAAGCTGATACAAAACGATTTAAGCAAGATAAGATTAAAAAATAGTTAATGGTGCCACCCAGAATACCTTAGGCAGGTTCTTGTAGAATGATCGTTATTTCAAAGACATATGTTAAGAGTCCTAGAAGTTGTTTTGTTTAAGATATAGAAATGTTTGGTTAGAAAAAAAAGCTATCCAAGCTATCCATTCTCTGTGGCTACCTTAGCTATTCAGAATGATAAAACAATTCTTGATTCAACTCAGACTAGACTTAAGCCCATCTGCTCTAACAAGCATACCTTTAATGTTATCACCACCTCTTTCATGGTGGGGGACAACTTTAAAGAGTTACTGTCTTAAGAGGCACCACTGCGACTTCATGCTTATGTGGGGCGGATACTCAGTGAGCAAATGAAAAGCTCTAGCCTATCACTTCCCATTTCATCTTATTATAGGAACTGATCAGAAACAGCAGGATGCATTGAAAAAAATGTGAAAAACTTCACTGGTTAGTTCTACGAGCACTACAGTGTGCCTCATTTTTCTGTCTTGTCCACTTGCGAGCATTGAAACACTTCTGTGACTATGCAGACAAAGTTAGAGAAGTATTAAGAAATTATCTAGGATGAGCTGAGCACATTCTGAAGACATTGAGGACTACTGATTACTGACCACATGAGTCTCATGCATAGTAACTGCCAATGAGCTGAGCACATTCTAAAGACATCAAGGAATACTGATTACTCACCCCATGAGTCCCAATCATAGTAAATGCCAATGAGCTGAGCACATTCTAAAGACATCGAGGACTACTGATTAGTAATCTGGCACATTTGCCTGAAGAACTATAATCTGTTCTCTATAGCCTTCTGCAACTGGAGCATTGCTTTGATGTCCTGATTTTTTCTTCTGTCCTAGAGTGTGTATCTTACCACCCATCTCAAGCAATTCATTTCCATCACCTCTAGCTTCCTCAGCTGCTCTGTGTTCATTGCCTTAGCTTCTGCACCATACATTAGAAGTGGTTGCACTACTGTTTTGTACACCTTACTGTTCAGCTTCTTTGGCATTTTTCTGACACACACTACCCCAGCACTCTATGCCAGTGGGCTGCAGCCTCTCTTATTCTAGCTTTGACCTCCTCATTCAGACTTCCCTTCTTCTCAACCACTCCCAGATAATTGAAGCTGATAACCTGTTCCATTATTTTCCATTCTATCTCAGTTCTCAGCTTCTTTTGATTTCCACCGTTTGCTGCCATTTCGACTTTTTTATATTTACTCAGGTTCAGCTTTGAATTCCTTTCCCTGTAATTTTTTGAAGCTCTTGTTCAGAGTCTGCCTGTAAGGCCACATCATTTGCATACAGCATCTTTGTTGAACTGTCTTCTCTGACTGGTTTGCTTATGTAGTCCATCACCAGTATGAACAGCAGTGGGCTTAGCGCTGAACCCTGCTGCACACCCACTTCCATTGAGAAACTCTCTGTGAATCCAAACACTGTTTATGCTTGCGTTATTGGGTTCTCGTACAAAGCCTGCACTAATTCTGCCAGTGTTTCTGGGACTTCAATCAATAGCAAAACTGTCCAAATAAGCTTTATTGGGACCTTGTCATATGCTTTCTTCAAGTTTAGGAATGCATATATAGACTCTGCCCAACTCTAGCTTCTTCTCAACTATATTTTTCACTGCAAACATTGGGTTGGTTGTGCTGCATCCTGATGTGAATCTTACTTTCTAATGCTTTGTGTATGCATTTATCAATCATCCTGTACAAATTTTCATGCAGTGTGACAGGAGTTTGTTACCTCTATACTGCCCACAGTTGTGAATATCCCTCTTGTTCTTGTACAGTGGTACTAGACTGCTTATTCTCCAGTCAGCTGGGGTAGACCATTCTCTTCATATTGCTATGAGCATTCTCAAGAGCCATCTCTCTCCCCTAACTGGTCCACCATCTTGATTATATCTGCTGAAACCTCATCTGTGCCTGCTGCTTTCCCTGACTTCATTTTCCTTAGTGCTGTTCTAATTTCTTCTAAGGTTGGCTGCTCTTCTTCTTTGATTGTAGGTTTTGTCTGGGGTAGTACAGCTCCTGTGTTTTTTGTTTCATTCAGCATCTGCTAAAAGTGATCCTTCCATCTGCCTTTGGATATCCCGTGGACTGGTGAGCAGGTTGTTGCTGGCTTTCCTTATAAAGGGTGTCTGTCTATCTTAGTTATCCCTCTGTCTTGGCCTTGGAACCTGATAGAACTTCTCTGGGCCATCTGCTGTGTTCCTATCTAGAAGCTGATAAAGTGCTACTGATGCCTTGTTCTTTGCTATTACATCTCCTGTCTTAGCCTCCTTGTTAGCCAACCGGTATTCCTTCTTAGCCTGTTCCATCTTTTCTGCCTTGGACATTTTACTGCACTCCTTCTTTCTTTTGATGTCTTAAAGGACTTCTGCACTCCACCACCAGCTTTCCTTTTGTATCTTGTTTCCATACCTGGCTCAGTTGCATATCTGTTCTGTAGTCCTCACGCATACTGTTTTTTACCAGTCAATTTCCAGGTCTTTGGCCTGATTTCTATTGACCTTACAGCCTTCTCTGACTGACCCTGATGTGTCCTGTCAGTGAATCTACACTGAGTATTGCAATTCTTTGTTTATGTTTGGGAGGTTTAAACATCCAGCTTTCTCTCAATAAGCTGGGGAAGGCCAACCAGTAGATGTTTGACCCAAGGCTGCTAGACTTTATGGAGGTCACACACTGGCACAAGCAAATAGGGTGCACATAGACCCCTATCACTGTTAACATGGGTCCCTGTCAAAATTCGGGTCCTCGGCCCACTTATCACTAGCAAATAGCCATGCACATTTTTGGGCAACATTAGGTAAAGTAACCAAATAACCTATACACCACTCAATGTCTAGCCATGCCACACCATCCTATCTAGTGGATGCTGTGCACCAGTTTTGATATATATAAAGCAGTTAGTTTATACAACCTTTCTTATGATAGGCAGCATCTGAAGTTTGTGCTGCTGCCCGCAGTTCCATGTTTGGGTGAGTTTGAGGTGGAAACACCCAGCATATTTTTAGGAGGTAGGAGCATCCCCACAAAGATGCAGGGAGAACATGCAAACTACACACAAGCATCGGTCAGAGGTCAGGATCGAACTTCATACCTTGTGCATGGTAGGCAAAGACCTTAACAATTATGCCAGCTGTGTATCATCATAATAAAAGTCCTGTCCTATATTCTCCCTATCCTGGATACAATCAGGGACTTTCAACACCCTTATCCAGTGCAGCAGTAATAAAAGTCACTAGTCTACCTCCTTTTACTACTGACTGTGACTAGAATCTCCAGTTCCCTCCCATTGTCCCAACCTAACAAACAGTGACTGGAGCTCCAAATGTACAGCCACTCAATCTGTCACTGACAGATCACTTTCCCAACTCTTTAACCAGTCTTGCAGCAATATAAGTCTAAAGCTTCCCTTCTTTCCACTTACCCTGTTACTGAATGGGAATACTTTAATACCTGCACATCTTACCCTCTAAACACCTTGAAACATCAGTTGTCTTTATTGTGTTTTTGTACAGGTAAAGACTTCAACCTACTTCCCTGCAGTACCATCTCAGCTTCAACTCCCCCATCTTATATGACAGGAATCAGAGAACTCAAGAGTGTACCATCTTGACTAGCAAAGACTTGCATCCAAAAGTTATCCCAACTGAACCTGTCAAAGATATGAGACCTCTACTGATGCTTCAACCCCTCCTAGCAATTGGAACTTTCTTCCTACCTCACTGCCTTGACTAATACAATCAGATCCTTTGTCCTGACCACCAAAGTAGGCCTGGATCTGCTTCCTCCTAGTTTACCATTCTTACCAGAACCACCCCCACCATCCTCAGCACATAACTCTAACTGTTCCCATCCAAAAATGGGACAGTGATTGGTCTCTTCCACCAGACTGTGAGAACGTAAAGACCCTCATTCAATCAGCCTGTATACCATGTTAGTCAACAGTGATATCTCCAGTCCTTTGCACACAACCTCATCAATCCATCCCCTGCCATACATGTGAGCCAGGCTCTGTGTGCTGCTCTGGGCAGCAATGGTATGCTACATGAATGTTAAAGTAGTGCATTAACATTTCTCTTTATATTACACCTCATCAGTGTAGCACACCCTGGCCAGATATTTATGTCAGACTGATCATGGTCCACAAGATTGTCTTATGCCTCCATTTCAATGATCACAAAGCCAACCAGATACCCTTCTCTGTGCCATTCATATAGATAAAGTTAGGGGAAGTCTCCACAGTGTCCACAGGGAACCTTCTTGAATCTTGGCCACAACCTTGGGATGTATAGTTTAGGTACAAAAGCATTTAATTTTTGACAAAGATAAGCGGTAGTTATTTTACATGATGAATGGTGCAAACACTGCTTACAGTAAATGTTAATTCCTACTCTTTGACTCTTTTTGGAGCACATAATCATATGCACAGCTTTTTTATTATATTTTTGCAGAGGCCACATATTAAATTACAATTCCCTCATTAGACCCATTATAGAATACAACGCCCCGTTTGGTCTGTACCTCTCAAGACATCTGCAACAACTGGAAAGGCCGCAGAAATACCTGACTAAAAGAATCACAGGCCTAAAGCAGATGTTCTATGCTGACCGTCAAAAAGAACTCCACCTATACTCTGTCACATATCATCTACTCAGAGGCAATCCCTGCTTAAGATACAAGGCCAGGTCAAACCCAGAGCTGTTGGACATGCTACACTTAAAGAAATCCCAATCCCTCAGAGACACACGCTCCAGGGATCTAAACCTTGTCATCACAATGAACAAAACATGCTGGAGGGATAGGTTCCTGACCCAGAGACTCCCCAGACTCTGGAATAGACTGCCCATACATGTTAAGCAGAGTGCCTCTTTGGCCCTCTTCAAAAGGAACCTTGATGATTGGATGGGAGATAGGAAATTCACCCCGGGATCACGTCAGTCGCCCTGCTAGATAGGAGCCCAGGGAAGTAAATACTGTGGGAAGAAATAGCCAGGGAGTTGTTATGGCTAGGCTTGTACAGACCCTAGGGCCGATAGCCTAGTATCAACCTATGAACCTATGAACAAGTTGCAATTTGCCTTATGGTCTCTTAGAAACGGAGCATTAAACAGCTTTCCCTAGCAAATTTAGTTTGCCCTATGAACAACCAGAATTCCATTTTATGGCTTTTAGTGATAAAACACAGATTGCACAGTTAACATTTTATAGAATGTTTATTGATCAAATCTCAGAGTTAAACACATTACACATATCCATGTATTAAGCTATCAATAGATTTATATATGTGCATGTATGGGTTTATGTCTGTGTATATATTTTTTAATATGCATTTATGTATTACAGGGAAACGGGAGCTTTCTTTTATTCTCCGTATCACAAATTAGCACCTTAAAATATTTTTTGATTATATACATACTTATATTTTTTTAACAAAGTACACTTCACTCTGCACCATAAGCTTCATTTTTGTGAGCTATGCTTGCATTCCTATTTAAATGGATTTTAAGTTGCTGACATATGTGTTCTGTTAATGGATTGTTTCATTAATTAACTTTTGTATTACAATGCCTGAGAGAGGATTAATGTCATGTCATTCACTCTAGTGAAGCATGCAGTATGTAGCAATAATGACAGCTGTATTAAAGTAAAACTTTCCACACTGTATTAAAATAAAACTTTCTAGGCATTCTGACTGTGAGATGTGTATGTTATTGTAGTCTACTTACTTGTTAAAAACTATTCAGACTTCTTGATAACATCTTATGAATGTGACAGATTGAATTTCTTAGCAAGAAGTATTTAGTTTTTTATATCCTAAATAGATATTTCAGATTTGAAGTGCTAAAAATTATTTGTACCACAGTAATTGTTTATTGTTATAAAAAATCTATAGCCATGTGTATATAGAGCAACAAGTCAGACCTGGATTCAAACCTCTAAATCTAATGAAGTAAATAAGACAAAGCCATCACATTGAAGAAGAACAAGAATAAAAAATATTATGAAGAAAGTTGCAGTAAACCATAAATAAATAAATAAATAAATAAATAAGAGGATATAGAGCCCATAAGTTCATAGGTTCATAGCAGAATTATAGGCTAATCCCATTTGGAGCATCTTAGGTCTAGCCATATTGCACATTTGTTGCCTAGCTATGTTATCCCATAGGCATTTAACTACTCCTGCCATAATTTTAGTCGAATGCTTATTGCCTGTAAAGGATAATTTGTTAGGGTCACACTTTCAGTGTAACAGGGGACCCTGCTGTAAGGTGGGCATTTATACTCTGCCTCTATCCATTAGGAGGCTAGGGTTCAGTCCTGGGTTACATTTTCTATTGCCTATCCATTGGTCTAAATTTGCTTTTGAATATTGATGCAAATGGGCTTTCTTTAATGGAGATCAGAAGTCTGTTCCAGAGTAGTAGTTCCTTTAAGATATGTACCTGCCCCTCCAAACCATTCTGTTTATGTTGCAGAAGAGGTTGAGGTTCCTGGACAAGACAATGCTAATACCATGTGACTTGCATATGCGCAGTAGGCCCATTAGTATTGCATCAGAGGATGCCTTATTGGCCAGCATAGGTCACCTCTAAGTAGTCTGTATGAGGCTGAGTATAGTGACAGGGATTTCAAGCTGTCCATGTAGGCCATATGCTTTATGCCCGGTATTCTGTTGTAAGGATCCTCTGCGGTCATTCTAGTTGCTGCAAATGCCTGGACAGGCACATACCAAAGTGACCACTGAGCTTAATAATGGGCCTAATGAGGGCTGAATAAAGTGAGACAAATTTCACGCCTCTCAACCTCTCAGAACAAGAAATCTGGACAAAGCTATAAATAAAAGTGGGACAAAGGCCCCATAATAGGGACATTTTTTAAATATTGCTCTTACAAACTTAGAAAATAGATACAATAAGAGGTTTTGCATTAGCATGAATTTTCTAAAGGATGTGAAGTCTGAAACTCAAATGTCTGACATTATTTTCTAACTTCACTCTTTAATGATTTGCCATTAGTTTGCCAGAAAACCATAATTTTATGAAAAACTGACCAAAAATATGAAGCAAAAATCTGTACAGTTGAGAGGTAAGGAGACAATAACATCTCTGGTCCTAGATGCTAGCCTTTTATTTATAATCTGCACAATACAGAATGACTTCCTTACAACAGTAGGTACATATTAGGTCACTGTCTACATATGTTCCCAAATCCCAAACTACTGGGTCTACTCATAGGGGTGTCTTGTCATTGTGGTTGTTCCCTGGGGCAGTTAGTTTCTAAAGTATACAATGATTAATTTTTTGGCATTTAGCTTTAGTCCATGACTCTGACAGCAGTTGTTTGTTGGGGATAAGCTAGCCTGGAGGATTATTGAATCTTTGGGGGATTCAATGACTGCTCCCAGCTTGCATTCATCTACAAATTTGGCCAACCAAAGACCCTTCATGTTTACTTTAGCTGAGAAATAGATGCTAAATAAAGAATAGTCCCAGCCCACAGCCTTGTGGGACACCAAAAGTGGCAGGTATTTTTTTGGGGGTGGTGGCTTCCCCTATCCTAATTTCCTGTTTCCTATCTGTGAGCCAGTTTGCAATCCAGTCAGCAATATAGGGGGTTATTCCTAATTTAATAAGCTTTTCAACAATGCCTAAATGGGGTATTGTATTGAAAGCTTTGGCCAGGTCAAAGTAGGCAGTGTGTACTGTTTTCCCTTCATCTGTCACTTTGGCAACTTTTTCAAGAAAGTCATGACCTACCTTTGATGAAACCAAACTAGGATGGGTCCAATGTTAGAAATGTTCCTATGTCCTTATTAATTAGTTCCATGATCATTTTTTCTATGACTTTACACTTGAGGCTCTCCCTTGTTTAGAGGTATGGCAGTTGCGTTCCCCCATTCACAATGTGAAAAAACAGTTTGGAGGATGAGGTTGAACAGCGCTGTTAGGAACATAGAAATATATTGCCTCATGCTATTCAGGATACATCCCAGGATATTGTCAGGGCCCATAGATGTTGTATTTTTGGCCTTTGAGAGCACCTCCTGGACTTGGTTCTGTGTGATAGTTGGAGATATGCATGTTTCTGATATTTCTTATGAGATTACTTAGGGTAAGAGAGTGGCGAGGTTTATGTTGAATTCATCAGGCAGAAGGTTTGCTACAATCTCAGCTACAGTATAGGTTGTGCAGTTTACAATCAGCTCAGCGCACTGCTGTGTATTGTGCAAGAGATTGCGAATATAGCTGAAGAAGGCCTTATGGTTGTCTCAGGTCTGGGTGGCTATTTTTTGCATATTTGACCTTGTTAGTTTTAATTAGGTTTGTGAGTCTGCATGTCCTCCCCGCGGTTGGGTGGGCATTCGAAAGATATGCGTAAATGGGCATGCCTTTGTTGAAGGTTGGACGTTGAGCTGGCACCTCAGCGTTCATGAAAATCTACTGCCAATCATTAGCGGACCAGAGTTCCGCTGTGGCGACCCCTAACCGGGAAAAGCCGAAAGATGAGAGAGCGAGAGTTTTAATTAGGATCTTAAGTTGCTTGTTTAATTTAGCGATCAAATTTCTATCCTGCTGGCTGTTGCACTTCTTAATTTTGGCTATAATTTTCTTCCTCTTGTTATAAAGCTTATTGATGCTGTGAGTTCGCAAAGGTGGTTTGTTTTTGGGGTTTGCCTGTGCTTTTTTCTGCTGGGTATAAACTGCTTCTGTGCAGTTGTATATATATGCTGGTATACGTTGGCAGCAAATATTTCCACATAAGCAGCAGAGCCTTTAGGGTGGAATGCGTGCTTTTAAAACTTGCCAGGGTATCACTTACAAGTAGGAAATTTGCCTTAGACAAATTTCTAAATGTACCAGTGTAGGGAAGGTTTTCATCTTTAATTTTATTTTGGGGATGATGACTTTGTGGTCAGACTTGAGGAATGAGGATGTTACTCATGGTATGGAGCATAATTCACCCATATTAGTGAGGACAAGGTCAAGGATGCTGTTTCCCATAATGGGTACTCTGACTAATTGTTCCAGGATGTTTGTATTGACAAAGTCCAGGAATTCCTGAGCTTGCATGCAAGTGGTGGGATACGTGTCCCAGTCTATAGCTGGGTGGTTGAAGTCACCAAAGAAAATGGTGTTGGGTTTAATGCTAAGTGACTCTAGTTCATTTAAAAAGGTGATATGACATTCCTGGGTCATAGAGGGAGTTCAGTAGCTTGCCAGTATATGGTAAGGGACTTTGCTGATGTTAAGTTAGACAGGAAGAATCTCAAGAACATCATGCTGCTTAACCAGCCTTGATGTGAGTCTTTTCTGGATGAATTTTGAGATAGCACCATCTTTCTTCCATTCCTATGTAGCAGCTGGTCCAAATATGTGGAGGGCGTTGTAGCCATGCACCGCCAGCGTGCTGTCTGAGGATTTAAACCATATCTTGGTCAATAAACAGATTTTGAAGGTTTCTGTTTTATAGAATCAGAAAAAAAGAAAAAGTGGGAAACAAAACACTATAAAATTAAGGTCAATTAAGTGACAATAAAAAAGCAGGAACTGAAGAGGTATCTCTTTGTAAAGCGCACCTGTTTCCCTTGACCTTTTCAATGTGGCTGTTACTTTTTTTTTGTTAAACTGAGAAAAGATGGGGAGTTGAGTGATGAAATGCAATAAGACTCTACAAGGCAGCCGTTTTTTCGTGTGTGTGTGTGTGTGTGTGTGTGTGTGTGTGTGTGTGTGTGTGTGTGTGTGTGCACATGCAGACGCGTGTGTGTCTGTGTGTTGTGTGTGTGTGTGTGTGTGTGTGTGTGTGTGTGTGTGTGTGTGTGCGTGTGTGTGTGTGTGTTCAAGAAAGTATGATGAGAGGAACAGAGAATGGGTAGGCTTGTTTTTGTCCAGCAGTAATGCTTGCAGCACAATATACAAAGTGCAGTATAAAATTAGAATAATACTGACTGGGAAATCCACAACTGGTGTTATCAGTTTAATAAAACTCTTTCATAACAACAGAAAGACTGCTTCTTCAAGAGGAAGGATAAGAAAACTGAAAAGAGTGCAGCTTCAGAAATGCTGCATCCACTCTCATGGGAAACACTGGGAGAAAATCAATGGACAGCAATGTACAAATGGAGCCATTTAGCCCCAGATCTCTCCTTGTTGACACTTCTATTTGCTTCACTTCAGTGGAGTTATATATATACTGTGAGTTATAGTGACTTTTAGGAAACACTGTCATTGAGCTCCAGTATGTTTTAAGGGTGGAGTAGGAAAAACAGAAGCATCTGAGTGGTGTGACCTGAGTTTGCATTCCAGCATATGGAATCAGGGAAACATTTAACTACTCAGATTTTAACTTCTGACACTCAGTCAAATTCGGTTTACTATCACATGTCCAAGTGTAAATTAGTTGGAAGATGATATGGCTGACACGTTTGTACAGAATACAGATGACCGAACAATAAAATTGTCAAATGGTGTTTTTTGTGGACATCGATTCTACATTTTCTAACAGCCATAGTCAAAACAGGAAAGACCGCGTAGTACATCTTCAAATCTGCTCAACATTCTACAACAGTTTTTGCAGGGGAGCAAGCCCCCCTGCACCCCCCCACACTTATATATACAAACTCTGAAATCACACTACACTGGGGAAAGGGTACATTTCCCGAGCCCCACTATAGTGCGATCTGCACTACATTGTCAAACCTTGCTATAGCGAATGTTCACTATTGTAAGGTTCGACAATGCAGTAATCGGAATTCCAGTTCTGCTACCTGAGTTTCACAAATTGGTTGATCACACATAGTGCGATTGACAATGTGATAGTAAACCATCAAATTCATACACAAGGACATGTAAGAACGATACCATTCCTAACTCTTTCACTTAACAGCACGTGTTACTTCCTGACAGCAATGCACTCCACTTGATCTTCTTTGACTGCATACATACTCATTAAATTAAAAGCTGGGAAGTGTCACCTGCTCCACACTCATCTGCTATGTATGTCTCTTATACTCTTAATACCATGACAATGGTTGCTGATCAGTTTCCCAGTATCAAGGCACATCTTTATCACACTGGGAGCACCTTTTCCTGAAATGACTCGTGAATCGTGAATGCAAATGATTCTTTCCAGGAAAGTAAGGAGGATAAAGTAGTGACAACTGATTGAACAGTCCCTGGTGGTAGCTGTTTCATTTGCATCAGATGTAGACAAATATACAAGTAATGCAGTTTGCAGAAGTAAAGAAAAGTAGTCCATGATCAAAGCCACAACTATGGTTTAGAAAACATATGTCACCTCTCTGTATTTCATTCTACCATCAGCACTGCACTCATCTATATGCTTCTTCCTTATTATCCATATATGGGAGAACTCTGCTTAGTTACAGGCATACAGGATTCTGAAATACCACGTAAAATGCAATACACACATTAATATTATAGTGCCATATTACTCTATTCCAGCCAAATAAAACAGGAGCATGGAAATCAGGTAA
Source organism: Protopterus annectens (assembly GCF_019279795.1). Lineage (NCBI taxonomy): Eukaryota > Metazoa > Chordata > Ceratodontiformes > Protopteridae > Protopterus > Protopterus annectens. The sequence goes on along the minus strand of NC_056735.1, from coordinate 1,624,023,871 downwards.
AAGGCTGTCTAGCTCACACACACACTACTCTTCTAGATGCCTTTGAGGTTTCGAGTTTGAGACCTAAGTTATTTACCCTTATGCTTCACTCTACACAGCGCATATCTGCACATACCACATAAGCTGTAGGTGTGGGAACTGTGATGCGCAAGGCTAGAGCCAGCTCCGTAAAAGAGTGTGGAATGTTATGTATTTAGCCTTGTGTCTTGCATATCCCACTGTACTGCATGACACGTGACTCATGTGAAGCACAGCGCCTATGCAAGAAAGGCAAGCATATGCACAATACCAAAAGTACACCAAAGAATGCCTCTAAATGAGGGATGTCTGTGTAAGATAATGCCTTATTGCCTTTTCCAAATTATTTCAGAAAATGTAAGCTCTGAACATCATAGAACATAGTAGGAACTTAGTTTTCCATGTTGTAATAACATATGGAAGGAAGCCTTCTAAGCTACTGAGAGACATACTACCAGTCCAGTAAAAATAGTATGTTTCACCTTACAAATACATTTACTGAAATTTACAGTTTCTTCTTGAACAGCTACCATATAACACAATGACAAAGTATTTTGATTCTTTACTGGACTGATATGAGGTACAAGGCCCAAACAATTCTACATAGTCATCTCTATGTTTATGCCCATGCAGTAGGTGTTAAAACATCTAAATCACCAGGTCAGAAATTCCGTCTGTTGCATGTGCATATTTCTTGGCAGAAAGCTGAATGCCTTTATCAAATGCAGTAAATGCCTTCAAAAGGAGGTGTGAATCTCAAATGGTATGAAATAAACTTACTGCCGGACAAGAGCAGTATGAGCCAGAAAAGTGAAAACTTTCAACACCACCCGCAGATAACTCCTGAAACATTTGATCAAATGCAGTGTCAAGTGCTTCATTCCTCATGCCATATTATACAGGCACTCTGGCTGGCAGAAACCTTTGTGTTCCTCACTTCCATTACACAGATGGAACTTCTTGTCCCTGCTAACCATATCACTGGGTTCATAAACAGTTACTAGGTGTGGTGTGCCATGTGATTCTGCATTCTGAATCAGTCTGAAGTAAAACTTCACAGTGTTATGAACTGTCTACTGTCTTTTAATTGTTTATCTTAACAAAATGTCTACTTTCATGTGCATGTATTTCTACAATGGTGCTACGATGAATTTATAAATCTTCAGAAAACATAGAATGCACAATATTCCTTCATGCTACAGCAGTTAAGGTATTTATTTATTTGAATTACACAAGCCAAATAAGAAAAAATGTATTATATAGAAAACCTGCATTTTTCACTAGAAAGCAAGGGCTTCAGGAGTCAATTGATTATCACATTATCATGTTATGACATTCATACACTGCAAGACTGTGAGATTGACCGCAAACACATTTCCCTGATACAATTATGTGTGGAATCAGAAATGATCGGGTCAGAAGTAGACTTCGAAGGAAAACTGATAGACACCATACAAAGCAAATGATGTGTGCAGAACAAGTGATATTTAAAATATGCAGATTAAATCATGGCAAAGTATGCAAAATAAAAGCTGTGAGTGAAAAAGAGGCAAACATAAGCATGGCATCTAGGATGGTGCCTGTTGATAAATAACGAGGCAGAATCCACACTGCTTGGAAGCAATGTGGCTACAGATATAAGAAAGCACATTGCAATCTGCGTAGCTATTTTCTAAGAATCTCTAAAAGAAGAAATAAAGTGTTGCAGCAAAATTTGTATTTAAAAGAGTGAGAGAGCAGAGCAACACACAAATCTTTGTGGGCACAGTACTTAAAATGAAAATAATATAGGCAATTGTAAAGCTATTAACAGTAATGAAGCTGACAAATACTGGTCAGAAATGCTAATGATTAAAGGTATCAGTTGTGTATTTAAGCTGCATACAGAGCTGCATAATTACAATGTAGGAATCTAAGTTTAAGGAATTAACTTTTTCCGATAAAGTAAGCAAAATGTAGTTCTTGTTAGGCACTTAATTATTTCTTACCACACTTTTTGGCTATCAAACCTGGATCGAAACACTAAAGGTGGAGGAGTGTCCATATTCACCAAGGATATTCACACCACCAGGTTAATTGCCCAACACAATGCGTCTGAAATTCTCCAGGTGCAACTAACACTAGGTAAGACTGCAATTCAAATTGTAGCTTGCTACAGATTCCCCACCATGCCCCAAGATTCTCACTACACCTTTCTAAACATACTGGAAAATATTAATATACAACCAAACACCCTAATACTGGGTGATTTCAACTACCCTGCCATTAACTAGGAAAACTACTCATGCACCAATATCTTTGCCCAATGGTTCTTGGAATTCATAAATTCCAATGCCCTGGATTAACTAATCCATAGTCCCACCAGGGGCTCCAATATCCTAGACCTGGTCATTACCAACATGAGAAATCGATGCTCCACACCTATGGTCACCCCCTCATTGGTCAGGTCAGACCATAAGCTAATCACCCTTAACATCCACATCCCACCCCCACCCCCCAGTAAGGAAACTTCCATAAAAAATTTCTCCAAGGCCAACTTCATGCTACTCAAGTCAGAAGTGACAAACTTCATGACACCCATGCAGACGGGAACTGAAAGTTCAACTGCTGAGTCCTACACTAAGGCACTGTATGAGCACATCCACTCATGCATGAACCGTGCCATCCCAAATAGAACCAAGATGCTCTCCTACAAAAAAAGGAAGCCAATCTGATGGTCCCCTGCCATAAACAAACTTTACAACAAAAGGAAAAAACTGTTGCAGATAAGGAAAATACCAGGATGCAAAAAACTCCCTTACCAGCCTCAGTAAGAAGCTGAGATTCCTCATAAAATCCTCCAAAGCTAGTTACAAAAATAAAATTGCCAAAGATTCCAAAGACAACCACAAGGCATTCTATAACTATGTCAAGAATCTAAATGCTCAGATCTGCTCTGAGCTACAACAGAATGGCATTAAATATACTGATACCAAGGATATTGCCAATATCCTGGCAGATCGATTCAGTGCCAACTTCAACCCCCTCTCACCCCCTAAATGGCCCCATCTCAATACTGGAAGATTGCCAAATTATGGTAATAATAGCCAAACAGGTAAAAAACGCACTCTCCAAAGCTAAGAATACAGCATCCATGGGACCAGATGACATCCCGGGCTGTGTACTACATGAACTACAAAATGAACTGGCACCTCACCTAAGTGTCATGTTTAATCATACCCTCACCTCAGGCTTCGTGCCCACTGAGTGGCGCACAGCTACAGTTATCCCACTCCACAAGGGGGGATCCAACTTGGATCCCGGGAACTACCGCCCCATCAGTCTGATGAGCCTGATCTGCAAGGCCATGGAACGTATTATCATGGAACTTATAAACAAAGACATTGGCAACCTTAAAACACTGGACCCCACCCAGTTTGGGTTCATGAAGGGCCAATCTTGTCTCCTGAACCTTATTGACTTCTTTGAATCAGTCTCCAAAGCTGTGGACGAGGGTAAGGCAGTCCACGCAGCCTATCTGGATCTCATCAAGGCCTTTGACACCATTCCCCACTCTGGAATCATAGATAAACTTACTAAGCTGGGGATTAATCCCTATGTCACTCGATGGGTTGCCAACTGGCTTACTGACAGAACCCACACTGTAAAAGTAACTGACTCCAAATCCAGCTCCAGACAAGTGACAAGTGGAGTAACTCAGGGTTCAGTCCTGGGTCCTCTCTTGTTTGGCATCTACTTCTCTGAAGTACAGGCCAACACTAAGGGACTCTGGCTAACAAAGTTCGCAGATGACTGCAAACTGGGAGCCATTATTGAATCCCTAAATGATGTGGATCCTCTACAAAAGGGCCTAACAGAAACAGATGTTTGGTGCCAGAGCCATGGGCTCAAGCTCAATGCTAAGAAATGTATAGTTATCCCCTTTGGGAAAAAACATGTACCCACGAATTATCACATAGGTGGCAGTACACTAAACACAGAAAGTGTGATAAGAGACTTAGGGACACAGGTGGACAGTGGTTTCACCTTCAATAACCACATCGCCACAACAGTCAGGAAATCCTTCTGTGTGGCACACCTCATCACTAAGGGCTTTTCATCCAGAAAAAAGGAGGTCATTGTCCCACTGTACTCATCCCTCATTAGACCCATTATAGAATACAATGCCCCATTTGGTATGTACCTCTCAAGACATCTGCAACAACTGGAAAGGTTGCAGAAATACCTCACTAAAAGAATCACAGGCCTAAAGCAGATGCCCTATGCTGACCGCCTTAAAAAAACTCCAGCTATACTCTGTCACATATCGTTTACTCTGAGGCGATCTCTGCTTAACATACAAGGCCATGTCAAACCCAGAGCTGTTGGACATGCTACACATAAAGAAATCCCAATCCCTCAGAGCCACACGCTCCAGGGATCTAAATCTTGTCATCACAATAAACAAAACATGCTGGAGGGATAGGTTCCTGACCCAGAGACTCCCCAGATTCTGGAACAGACTGCCCATACATGTCAAGCAGAGCACTTCTTTGGCCCTCTTCAAAAGGAACCTTGATGATTGGATGAGAGAAAGGAAATTCACCCCGGGGATCACGTCAGTCGCCCTGCTAGACAGGGGTCCAGGGAAGTAAATAGTGTGGGAAGAAATAGCCAGGGAATTGTTATGGCTAGGCTTGTATAGGCCCTAGGGCCGATAGCCTAGTACCAACCTATGAACCTATGTTGTACAGCTGCATAGTAATTCACCATTTGAGCAGATTGCCTGTGAGCAGAGCAGTAAATGTGGTAATAAGTGAGGTGGTTCAGAGTTAGAACAAGTGTTTTTGTCATGAAATACAGATACAGACACCTTGCATGTTTTTGCAACAGCACAGAATATGTTTCATGAACATTATCATTTAAGTTCTATGTCCCATACTAACATACATTGTGTCAGAGCTAAGAAAATGTTGTTGTAAATAATGGTGATATGACTGGGAGATCAAGTTAAAGAGCTTCTACAATTAATACTTCAAGTTCCAAAACATAATACATAACGGGTTGAATATCTGTTGTGAGGTAAGGATGACAATTTACAGATGTCATCTGATTTGTTTCAAGGCAAAAAAAATATAATGTTAACATTTCCCCTGGGACAATACTACTGATTCATACTCCGGAGCAAATTCCAGTTGTACTTAAAGCTGTAGCTAAGCAAGAATTCAAGTATGTGGACTCTATCAGAGCCACAATTATGTGTGCAGAACTGAATGAAAGGGTAAATAGCATGGAAACAGTCATAAAGCAGGAACAATTAAGCTCTGGTATGGACAGTCAGGACTTAGATGGATCTGAAAACTAAGGGGGTAGTTACAACAATACTAAGTTCTTTTGTGTCCTTGATTGTAACCAAGGTGATTGGCAAATTAAACACAATAAAACTAATTCCATGCAGAGCACATTCAATGTACTCCTTAGTAGATACAGATTTCTAAGGTTACAATTTAGACTCTCTTCAGTGCCAGAAGACTTCCAGAGAGATGTAGCTGAGATAACAAAATAGCAAGAAAGTGTAGTCAGAATAACTTGTCTGGTTTCAGTTTACTGGCTTCCAAAATAATTTAACAAGGCCATCATAAATCATAGCAGAGGGTCCAAAACTATAAGCTTCTGTGTAAAACTGTGCTCCTTGGAGGTTAGGGCATGCAGTCTTTAACATTAGGACCCTTGTGGTGCTGTTATACATCAAATACATAGATGCCTGGGAATTATATCCATGCTGTACTATGAAAAGGTACTCCTGCTCACTTCTCTATAGCTATGGAGTGTCACTCATACCTTCCACAGTACATTAGCATTCTACATTCATCCTTCGATTCCTGAGCATTTTCGGAAAAAAATCAGGTTACAATCTATTAGCCAAATGAATGTAATTATATTTTGAACAATAAATGGTGTAAAAGTGCAAATATTAATGTATTTAGCAAAAAATATTTATAGTGATAATTGTGCATTTATAGTCTTTTCATCAATGATACAATAAAGTAGAAGACAAAAAAAGCCAAAATGATTTATCATGTATTTGTATTATGTATTAGGAACTGTACAACCTAGATGTATTGTGCTGCCAGCAGTTCTTTTTTAAATATTTAAAATTGAATCGTACAACATGAATACACATACATTAATAGAAAATAAAACATATCATCATAACATATTCCATTATTTATATGCAGTATACATAAGTGTTTTCTTGATAACAATTTTAATTTACTCTAACATTACATAACTTGCTCAATTCTTGCCTTTCCGTATACCTTAATCTTTCATCTGAACATTATTCTCATACATTGTTTCCACAAATTCCTTTTATTTCTATGTAGTTTGCTGCTTCTGTTTTTCAAAGGATTGCACACCAGTCCTTTTATCTCATTTAAAATATTCAGTGCTTCACTTACAGCTGTTTTAAGACTTGATTTCCATTTTCTAATAACCGCTTCTTTTCCACTAATAATATTCAATTTATTAAGGCCTTACTATGTCTACACAAATCCTATATGCCAGTTCAATAAAGTAATTTCCTTAGTCAAAACTATTTGCTCTTCAAACATTTGTGACAACATACTCTTCTTCTTCTTAGTCTGACACTTGGTTTAGGTCTCATAAATATTTTGTCAAGCTGCAGCATTTTTTTTAAGTTTGTATAGTGTTGTTCTTGGAGCATATTTAAAGATGACTTGAATGTTTTAACCCATATACTGATTATTTTACATCTAAGATTTATGCATTTGGGAATTTACTTTCTTATTTGCTGCTAAGCATTTTCAGGATATTGTTATAATTGTTCTGTTACTCTGACTATCAGTGTGGTGCCCATATGCAGCAATTCAAATGAAATGCTATTTGTTTTGTTGATTTTATTTGCATGTTATTTTTCCTGATGAACCTGGAGAAGTATTTGGGAAGGTGGGTGTTTCCTAGCCCTCACTACTGTTTAAATCAAACCTTAATTGTCATATCTTGCCATGACCTTACAACCAATGGCTTAGTATTGATCCATTTTTTATGAACCTGCTGCTTAACTCAGCTCCTGCTATGCAGTTTTTGTAGCAGCTGGAGTTCCCTCATATAATATCACATATAGATGCATCAGCTGTTCCCATCAAGGATGTTTGATTTCTGCAATTTTCTTAATAGATGTTTTCATGCTACAATGATAAATGTTCAGTTATCCTATATTATGGAATCCTGGAAAATACATATTTTGCTAAATCTTCAGTCATGCCCCCCCCCCCCCCCCCCAGCATTTTTGTTGGTAAAATTAAGAGGACTACAATTTAATAATGACTGAAAGGCTAAGCTTACATTAATAGATATTGCTGTCATCAGTGTTGTATTGTACCAGCTTTTTGAAGTGAATGAGCTAGCAGTGGAATCCAGGCACTTCTGATTTTGGTCAGTTTTAACCATGATGAGTTTTAGGAGGTCTCTTTCTCATTGGATCTATAAACAGGCTATATCTGTAGAGAAAGAGCAGTAACTGGAGCTTCCTATGGTCAACATGGAGCAGCAGAACAGAAATACTTTGCCAGGTTAAAACTGGTGTGCTCTTTCCAATGCAGAGCAATTGAGATATATAATATTTTGTGGCATTCTAGCCTGGGGAGTTACTACACAATAGCATAATGTGCATCTGATGAAACTGCTCTAGACATATTTATTTATCTTTTGTAGAATGGGTTAGTCCTACTAGCCTAGTAGCCTTTTTTCAGGGGAAACCCAAGGTGGTATTTATACTATTAGGGGAAATTTGGTTAGGGCATCAGGTAACTTCCCCTACTCTTTCCATGTATGGTGACTTAATTGGGAATGTGACACTTGCAATTTCTGGTCTGAGTGTGAAGGCAGCTTGGAGAAAATTGGGGAAAGTATGGAGCTACAAAAGACAAAAAAGAGATTCATGAAATAATGGTGAATCACTTGTGTTGGATGAAACAAAGAAGATGAATGTGGCCGAAAATGGTAGTATCTAGTTTAAGGGCAGGTGAGTCTGTAAAGGGGAAATTAACAGGCAGAGATGAGGTGAAAGCAGCTGAGCTTTCAGAGGAGTTTCATATGGTCATGTAAGGAGAAAGGGATGCAGCACCAGTGATGGATTTGGAGGATTTATTCCAGCAGAACATATTTGGGGAAAAGGATTCAGCACAAGAGTGTATTGTTACAACACTCCAGTTTGGTTGGTTGTGGGATTAATTAATAATGGGCTTAGCAGATATGAGTAATCCAGAAAGTGGCAAAGATGTTTCCTGGGGTGTAATCATGGACAGTATACAGCGAGAGGATGATCAGTGTGGAGAACCAGCAGTAAACTAGTCATATGCAAGAAATGGTCAAGGTAGAAACACAGAAAGAAAAAGAAGAAAAGAAAGATTCTACTGGTGTAAAAAAGAAGTAATTTAAAGTAAGAATAGAAAAAAGAGGTTGCTAAACTTGACAAATACAACGTATTTGATGAAATAATTGTACCTCTTGGAAATAAAGCAAATGAGGTAACAGCTTTTATGCATATAAATAAAGAGACTTCATATGACATTACTTTTGAATCTGAACAATTGATGGAGAAATTTATATGAATATGAAAAAAAGACTGTTGTCCTTGGAATCAATATGTCTTAAGGTATTTTTTCAGAGAAACAAACAAAACATGTTTATATACAATTTAGAAATGAAGTAGACAAAGAGGCTTTGAAAGGATATTTTTGAAAATATGTAAAGATGCACTAGAAATCTCAAAAGTATATGATAAAAGAATTGTATGGACTGGGGAATGGGAGCGTGTTATAATTCTAAATGAAGAAATGAAAAGATCATGCATATTCCTAGCATTATAAATGTTGAAGGGAATACACGTATGATGAGATATTTAGGCCAACGAAAAACTTGTTTTCTTTGTGATAAATCTGATCACTGTATTAGCAATTGTGAAGAGAGAAAATGCTATGTATGCAGGGAATTAGTGCATGATATGAAAAAGTGTGAGTTAAAATGTTAGAAATGTAAACAGGGCATTTAGGTATGAAATGTACAGAAATAGAGTGTGAGAACATAGATACTCAGAGTGATCTGGAGCAAGATACAATACACTTAGAGGCTGAATCAGAAACTGGAGATACACAAATTGATTTAATACAGACAGGCATTTCAGAAAGTGAACAACAGAAGCAAGAATTTGATAATGAAAAAAAGTAATAGTAGAAGAAGAAGGTTCAGATGTTAGTGATATGGAAAACATAAAATGGAATGTAGTTAAACAAAAAAGAAGTTATTTTAGTAAATGCATATGGGAAAGAAAATGAATAATTATTCAAGGTCATAGTAAAGAAAAAAAGAAAGTAAAGGGATAATTTAAATAAGTAGGATATTTCTACTTATAAAATTTTAGCAATACATGTTAATACAATAGTTTAAAAAGTTTGGTAAGAAGGATAAGTATTATTGAGTGATGTAAATAACAGGATAGTGATATTATTGTTCTGGAAGATTCTAGATTTTTAACTAAAGAAAGATATCAAACTGAAATACGGTGGGGAAATAACATGATTTGGAATTTAGGAAAAGATACATCTCCAGTAGTTGTTATATTGTATAAGGATGCAGTAAAAGTTTTAGATACTGTCTTAGTTACCATTGTTGATATAAGATGAAATAATCAGGTTTTGAGAGTTGTTGCAATTTATGTGACAAAAACAGAGAGAGAGAGAGAGAGAGAGAGAGAGAGAAGGAACATTTAGCAATTTAATTAAATGTGTTGTTATAAATATAGAGATAATTGTGGTAGGAGATTTCAATTAGAACTTAAGACGCCAAAAAACTGTTATGATGTCAGAAAAGTATTCGAAATTATAAAATGTGGGCAATTGAGAATTTGGGATAAAACTACATGGATGTGTAATAGAAGAAAAGTTAAAACAGAAATAGATTATTTTCTAATTTCTGCAGGATTGTTAGTAGTAGAAGAAAATGTTTAGACAAAATGTTTTTCTGATCATAGAGCTATTTGGATTTGGTTAAAAGAAAATGATGGATATTTAAAAATAGGCAAAGGGATTAAAAGAATAAGTTAAATGGAATGAACTAGGAAATATGAAATTCTGGAACTGTGGCAAGATCACATGGAGACAAAAGTCTTTTATAAAGATTGGTTAGAATGGTGGTTATATTTTAAACAAAAGTATAAGAAATGTTATATGCAACATGAAGAAGATAAAAGAAGGGAAGAAAAAATAAGTATAGCACATTAAGTAATGAGATGTTTGATGGTTTAGAAAGAAATGATGACACTTTCTTTGTTAAAGAACAGAAAGTGTATACAGTAGACTGAATAAGGCCAAAATAAAATATTTATTTTATAACCATATTTTCTGCATGGAAAAAAAGAAATTGTACCCTATTTGAGTAAGGTTATTGATGAAAATAATAGTATAATAAGGCAAATGAAATATAAATGGTATAGTATATAATACACTAGAAAAAAATATGAGAATAGTAGAGAATTATATAAAATAACTATTTAAAGGAAAAACATACAAATACATAATAAATGGAAAGTAATTCCTTTTTTAGAACAAGATAGTAAGAAAATGGAGACAAATATGATGGAGGAATTGGAAAATGTATTAAAATTGGGTAACCTGGAGTCAGCAGATGGGCCGGATGGAATAGAATATATAATGTATAAAAATATGACTAGAGTACAAAAAGGATATTTCTTAGTGTTGTTAAATGAATGGTTAAGTTAGGGTTTCTGCTACAAAGAACTATGTAGCAGAGTAATAAATTTATATGGAAAAAGGTTGTAAGGAGGAAATTCAGAATTGGAGACCATTAGTACTGAACAATACACATTATAAAATATTTATGAAGATTATAAAATGAAGACTAGAATGCAAAATAAATAAAGTTATGAATAAAGAATATATAGTATAAAAGGTAATAGTGTGCAAGAGTTACATTTAGTTATATGGGAAGTAGTAGATGATATATTATGTAGAAAAAATCAAGCTAAAATGATGGTAGGTGATGTAAACAAAGCATTTGATTCTATTCAGCACAATGTGTTATGGGATATATTGAAATCATATAATATAGGGACTAAGCTTATAAAGGTGTGTATGACAGCAAATACATTTAATACAGCAAGGACATTGATTAATGGTTGGTTAAGTAAGGAAATACTGCTTCTGAAGGGCATAAGACAAGGCTGTCCCTTGAGTAGTATAATATTTTCTTAAGTAATGAATGTGATTTCCACATTTATAAATAAAGATATGGAAATGATGCGTTACATAACTAATAAAGAGGTAGTAGTGGCAATGTTGCTTTCTTATGCAGATGATATCATTTCTGCAAAACCAGCATAGGTATGAGTAGAATAATAAAGGTTTTGCAAGCTTATTTAAATATCTTAGGATTGAAAATAAGGAAAAACACCAAAGGTTACATTTTGATGGTATGTTCAGAGGTGTTACGTTTAGCTTAACAAATATAAAAGTACATGAGATTTGTTTCAGAAAAAGGTAGAATACATTACAGTTATGGAAAGAAAAAAATTAATAACATGTAGGTTTTGGAAAACTTTCAGATTGTTTTTTAAAAAGAAAGTTTATTTGATTAATTCTATTCTTTTAGCAATAATATCATATTTGGCAACTGTCTTAGTATGTCTGGTTTATGTGAAAAGAAATCTTGTAGTATCATTTTTTTTTTCATTTATTTGGGGTTACAGATTGAATTCTGTAAAGAGAGGTGTATTATATGTTAACAGAGAAGAAGGAGGTTTAGGATTGAGTAATCCTATAGTTTATGCAGCATCTTTACATTTATTTAAAATATTACAGTGTTTAAAGTATAACAATGATTCATTACTGGTACAAATATTGAAATCTAAGTATAAAGAAGAGTGGTTATATATTTGGAAAAAATAAAAGGAAAATATTATGGATCAATTATGAAATAAATAATTATCAAGAGAAAAAATTTCTCATGGAAAATAAAAGTTGATCAAATGGAAGATAACAGCCAAAAAGGGTATAATAACATTATGAATAAACATTTCTGTGTATATCCGTGGAAAGAGTTATCAAAAGGTAGAACTGCTGCAATTCAAGCTAGAATGTCAAGATGCAAAGAAATGGTTGAATATCAAGATTTTTTATGTAGACTTAGTATACAAAAGTTTCCAGTGAAAGCAAATATGACATATAAAATGAATAATGATAGGATTTGTTTGTATTGTAAAGACTTTGAAACCTGTGAGCAAACCCAAGCCATTCCCACTGTGCATGACAGGAATGTCACCAAGGGATACCATACAATGCTCATATGTGATGGGTGTGCCTGTTACTTTTGCAAGAGTCGTTCCATCAATGGACCTGCCCCTTGAGAAGCAGTAGTGACTGCTATAGATTCTATCTTAAATGTGTTACACAGACATTTACTTCCTGACCCTCCCTTAGACTAGGACGAGCAGGCTTCACCTCATCATTTGTCCCTCTCCCATCTCAGCTCCACCAATGACCTAGCTGCTGTCTGAGTGCAGGTCATCTGGGTTGTAGTTAGGGATTTATCCCTCAATGTCAAATGAGCTGTCTGCCAGCCTTGGAAAATTGAATGGAGAAGTTCTATTGCTCTAATAAACATTGCTTTGATTTTTGTTACATAAAGATATTTTTTTACTACCATTTATCTACTGACACATCGATTTTATAAAATATTAGTTATTTCTTCTTCACAGAAAAAATCATGTCATCTTTGTATTGACTTGCTTGGATTTCAAGGAGGTCTGAAATTAATGTAATGTAGAATAAAGTCAACGTCAAAGTAAACGTTATTGTCATTTTGAACCACACAAGTGTAGCCTAAACGGAATTTCATGCATCAGCTCAGATCTTGAGATTACAAAGGAAAGTGAAGCAACACATACAAGTAGAGGAATAAACATAACTAACAAATACAATACTACTCCCAATACATGCAAGAAAGAGCAGAGACATTTACCAGCACTCATATACGAAAATAATACCTTCTCTGAGTTAAATTAACTACCCTATTTAAAGTAATTCAAAACACACTGCAGATTGAAATGCTTAAGTTATTTGTGTAATATTGCATTTGAGTGAGTTAAATAATACTGATTATGGATATAATAAATAAATATTGCACTTAGTTGGAATATATGTAAGTATGAAATTCCAGTAGAAATTGGGAGAAACAAAGAAAAAAATATTTTTGACACCATGAAAATGACTAGGAAGGCAGTCATGAGGTCACTGGTTTGGAACATCATTAATGCCATGAGATGAAAGGCAAGTCATCACAAGTAATATCAGAAATGCTACTAAAATAGTAGTTTATTAAATGTTGTGTAATCTTCAGTGTTGTCACATATCAGTAGAGGCATTGTTATGACTGTTTGTGACCTCAGAGATGATTATATTAATTCTTTGGAGGTGTTAAAGCTGCAGCCCCAAAAGGGTTTAAAGGGCTTACCTCTAACATAGAATGAACACAGACTAAAAAATCCAAAAGTGAAGGTGAGAATGTCTAAAAGGAAAGGACAGGGGAATCAAAAAGGTAGCTATAAGAAAACACAGAGAAAGTGTCATTCTCTGGAAAGCTGTGTTGCAGGCTACATATATCTATATGGATGGCACCTGGACATCACCCACATGGTCAGCATCTGATAGAAGAACAGGACAAAGTCCAACAAACTCTAAAGCCTAGATGCCTTAGGCAGCATGGCCTGCACCTACTGGGCAAAGGGGAATAGAAGGATTAAGCGGTACCATCTGTGGGGGACATAGAGTAATGAACCACAAAGTGGGTGGCTATGAGCACACTGTACACGAATGTTGGATGGTGCAGTGGCGCAGCAGTAGCATTGTTGCCTCACAAGAGGTTGTCTGGTTTGATTCTCAGCTGGAGTGCCTTCTGTGTGGAATCTGCATGTCCTCCCTGCATTTGTGTGGGTTTTCTCTGGGTACTCCGGTTTCCTCCCATGTTAGAAAGACATACCTCTGGAGCATTTCTCCCTGGGCCTCCACTGAAAATTGACTTAATTCCAAATCAGACTTTCCCAGTAAACAAATGTTAAATAAATAAATAAATAAATAAATAAATAAATAAAATAAAATGTTGATGCCATACAGCTGATCAGAGAATAGGTTGGCTGAATGGTAAGGGAGTAGCACCTGCATAACATGCTACTGGTACTGGACTACAAATTAAAACCCTAACTAGGGTAGCAATGTTACTGGTCTCCTTTGCCACTACCATGTAAACTTCACCATACCAGCTGCTGGGGGTATTGAAGCTGATGTATTAGCTGAGATGGAGATACATTTTACAGGTAGGCAAGTTTTTTTTTTTTTTTTAATATGAGTCAGAGATGACCCAAGAGTATTAGCTTACAGAACCCATTAAAAGTTGAGTAAATAATAAAGAGAAATTAAAAACAAATACAACTATTAATGTGGTTAGTACACACAAACAAGAAGATATAGCTGTCAAAGGAATATGAGGACATTCTACAGGAAACAATACACATATATCTCACACACACACACACACACACACACACACACACACACACACACACACACACACACACACACACACACACACACACCAAGTTTTGCAGCTTTTTCTTCTTGAGTAGTGTAATTTTGAGAAAGTAACCACAAATTGTTTGATGACAGAAGTGACAATGCATTTCCACTTGTCTTACAGGTAAAATAATGAAATCTGCATTATGTTTCTGTTTAGCTGTTTTTTCCAGGACAAAATTGTCCCAGAAGGGGTTAATGTTATAGTGTAATCCTAGTTGTAAGAGAAACGAGAAAAAAATCACTTTCTTCACAGAGAGAGAGAGAGAGAGAGAGAGAGAGAGAGAGTAGCAGCCACATATCTGCTTTGTTAAAAGGCAATACTTTCAGTGACAGCGTTTGAGTTCAAGAACATACAGCCTAGACTATGGAATAATATTAGACAACTAGAAAAATGTATTCTTTAGAAGGAACTCTGTCTGGGAGCAGGCATATACAGTATCTCATTAGTCTTCAATGACAAAAAGACAACCTGGTTTACAAAACACACAGAAACATTTATCAAAAGGCTATAAAATGGAAATATTAAAAAAGTTTCACTCTGGATGCAAAGGATCTACAAACTTAAAACAGAAGTTAAAATATAAAGACAGACCCCAGGGCATTCACTTTTAACACCAAGGAACATTTTCTTGGTATTCGTCTACATTGTTTGCATACGTCTGTGGTAGCTATGAGTTTCAAAATCCTGTAGGAGGTAGAATGATTATTTTTAATGTGTATTCAAGTTGTAATACAAGGAATGTAATTTACTTAGCAATATATGTAAAATATTCTACTTTTTATGTTGAAAAAAAAAACAAAATGATAGGCTGAATTGAATTTCTGTACATTTAAGAATAAGACAAGAAGACCTGAAAAAATATATTAAAAAATCATGCACTTGACAATGGTACAGTACACGAATTTGTATTAATTATTGAAAGAGTGATGGTAAACCCTTGAGATGGGGATATTACATAAAATAAGTGATTACTGGAAATACTATTAGATCACACTAATTCAGGGCGACAAGAATCTGAGACTGAATAGTACTGTCAGCATTAAACCAGATCTAAAAGAATGCAACATGACTAACTTGCTGTTTTAAGTAATGTTTATTATGTCGTATATTCTGTTGGCTGGCATCTATCATTTGATCACCATCCAAATGATCTGTTACCGTTTAACTATTTTTTTTGGCATGTGATAAAATACTATGTCCAGTATGAAACTGTATGCATCCTGCTGCTTTTAAAGCTTTTTACAAATATTTCTCAGAGTTTCCTGAACCAGATTGTCATTTTGCCATTCTGGACTTCAAGACTTTTTGGTTTTATTTATACTTCTGCAGAGATTTTTTGAGTCTTCCCCAAAATAGTGAACATTCCCAGAAGAATGCAGAAATTTTTGATTGAGGATCACCAATGGGCATTTGCAGAACATATTTCAAAAAGGATGCTTTTCAGACATTGGCCAGGCTCAAAAAGCAAAACTTTAACAAAAAATAAAAAACAGTAGAAAGGCTTATAGTACTGTGTATATAATGATGTTGTGGTTAAACATGAAATTAAATTTTTTACAATAAACAAATATCACACTACAACAGTGTATAGTATAAAGATTCTGAGATGGATGCACATTGATCAACAGCATGATTATAGCTCTCCCATTGTGGAAATAAAAGCGGTGAAACAAAGTTAGGAATGTTTTCAATTTGGGTAAACTTCATATACTGGTTAGTAATTACTATATGTCAGCAAAGAGAAAATGGAGAACGCAAGAGAAAATCAACCAGAAAAGGGAAAAAAAACTGTTAAGAAAAAGCAATTCAGGTTTCGAATGTGTTACAAGACATGGCTTCCAGTAACTTACAGGAAAAATAAATCAAATGCACTCATAGATGTTCAAAATAAGTGAAACACTGAAGGAAAACATAACAGCAAAAGACTGGGAAAATAGAAAAATTTTAACACACTATTCTGATGAACTGACAAAACTGAAAAGCAGAGGCTGAATGAAGTAAAGTCCGGTTGAGTACAAGACTTCTCAAGAAGAGCTGTCCTGAAAAATAGTATAGATAGAAGACAGAACATGCAGAGAAAAACCTGATTTTTTGCTGTCACAGAGAAACTGGAAGGAGCATTGTTGAGAGACACTGGAATGAACAGACTACATTAATTTTATGAAAGTATCAATAAGCAACTGGACTAGTGCTCCACAGCAGGATTTATTAACTGAGAGGGGTATGTCATGTATATGCTTCAAATCTGGCCTTGAGAAAGCAGCCAAAACCTATTTTAGTAAAGAAGTTTTTATACCAGCAAAATGAGTTGTTCTTGACGCAATTGTGGCAGAAGGGAAAGTATTAAAAATGGGGACAACAGAGTGGTTGTGAAAAATTACTATTCATTGTGTACCATGCAGAAGAGATGCAACTTTATCCCAGCAATTTGGGAATGGCAAAAGGCAAGTGTGAGATTCATGCTGCTATATTAGGCTATCTTTTGAATATTTCTTTCTGTGGATCAAAGACATTTTGTTTATGCAGAACAAGCTATTGAAGAAATAAATGAGTTTATTCTGCAAAGAATGAACAAGAAAGCAGAAGAGGACTCTGCTTCTCACTCATCTGAAACATTGCCAGTGAAGCCTTTTTCCTTTGCTCCAAAGAGGAATGATTAAGAGATAGAAAAAAAACAGCTAGCAGCTGACTAGAAGAATCAGGAGTATCTGGACTAGAACTAGATACTTGTGTTAGGAGATTGATATGATGAAGAAGGCCAACTATGTAGTGTAATTTGTGAATAAATGGGAGTCTGTAAAGCATCATTCACATTAGAAATAGGAATATACATGTGAAATGTAGATTTGTATGAAGAAGAAAGATTGCAGTTTAGTTCAGGGTGTTGAACTGGTTGGTGAACTAGAAAGTATATTCTCAACTTAATGACATTAATGTTTAGAAGGACAAGGGACTGAAGAAGAAATGGTAAGTAAATACCTTTTTTCTTATTAATAATTGTATAAAAACTTCATGATCTGAACTGTATGTTATATTGTAAAGCAGTTTTGTACAGTGTGCAGTCAGGGGTATTTTGAATGTGAAGTGGAGGAATTCTTATCGGTGACTGCTGTATATGCTAAAGATATGAAAGCAAAAAAATGAAATTTTTTTTAGTTGTAAGGTAGCCAGGGTACACTGTAATAAGGTATGAAATGATGGACAGAAGCAAGTTAAAGTTAACATAATGTTGTGATATTTGGCTGCTGTGTGTGTGTGTGTGTGTGTGTGTGTGTGTGTGTGTGTGTGTGTGTATGTGTGTGTGTCTGTGTGTAAAAGTGTACTGAATACACTAGACATACAGTTAATATAAGACATCCCCTGTTTTTACAGAGGTGGCTAGCTAAATTAAGTCATTGATTTAAGCTATAGAGAATTTTTTTTAATGTAAATAGGTTTGAAAAACATGATAAAATGATGAAATGCATGGAAATGGTATCTATTTCTTCCATTTGCAAAGTGATGTGCTACTATTTCTCCATTAGCAAAGGGTTTAATTCAAAGCCAGGAAGTCTACAGGTGCAAGCAGTTAATCATGAGAGGTCTTAACAATGGGGCCTAAGTGAAATTTACAGGGATTCCTTCATGCATCTATAAAGTTACTAGCTGTTTTTTTTTCATTACTTACTGGTTTTACATGGAAATGAGAAGTCTGCAGGTTTAAGCAATTAATTCTAAAAGGTTCGAACACTCTCTGCTGAGTGGAATGTGCAAGCTATAGTGTTATTAGCATTTAAAGGTACATTAGCAAGTAGTTCAGTAAAAAGTTTGAAACTCGCAAAAGTGAATACGTTTATACAAGTAGTATTCTGTACTTGAATGCATTTAGTATTACTGAGCACAGTTTTATTTATTGAAAGGTAATCAGTGCACTTTTTCTCATGGCTTAAAGTTAATGTTTAGTGAAAACATGCTTGCTGTTCGTCACATATGGGAGGGAAATGGTGATATGAAAATAACAGATAGCAATTAGCATAAGTGTGAAACAGGATCTAATATATGCTTTAACATGGGTTTCCTTAGTTTTGGAATGGGTAGTACCTGTGAGTACAAATATTAGTTTTGAGCAACTGCTCCTTTGTGGAGGGGCAAACTTCATTTTAAGAACATTCACAGTGTGTGTTTGTTATAAGTTAAAAAGCGATGGGGGAGTTTAATTTTTTATAGGTTCATTGGTTGGTACTAGGCTATCTGCCCAAAGGCATTTATAAGCCTAGCCAGAATGTGTTGGCTTTCGTCACCCTCTTAGATTAGTTCCCTGTGCCTCTGTCCAGCAGAGCCACTGAAGTGATCCTCGGGGTAAACTTTCTGTTTCCCATCCACTCGTCAAGGTTTCTCTTGAAAAGTGTTAGTGAGGAGCTCTGCCTAATGTAGATTGGAATCTTTTTCCAAAGCATGGGAAGTCTCTGGGACAGGAATCTATCCCTCCAGCATGTCCTATTTATTGTTGTGGTGAGGTTTAGATCCCTAGAGCATGTGGCTTGAGGGGATATGGTTTTCTTTATGTGGCGCATGTCCATCAATTCTGGATTGGACATGGCCTTGTATGTCAGGCAGAGATCACCTCTGAGTAGGCAGTATGCAACTGAGTACAGCTGGAGTTTCTTCAGTTGAGCTGCATAGGGCATCTGTTTGAGGCCAGTGATCCTCTTGGTGAGACACTTCTGTGGTCTTTCCAGCTGTTGCAGATATCTTGTAAGATACATCCCAAATGGGGCATTGTACTCTATGATGGGTCTGATGAGTGATGAGTAGAGGGGCACAATGACATCTTTTGATCTGGATTCAAACCCTTTTGTGATTAGGTGGGTCACATAGAAGGATTTTCTAACCACTTTGGCAATGTAGTTATCAAAGGAGAGATTACTATCTACTTGGGTCCCCAGATCCCTTATTACGTCTTTCTTATTTAGGGGACTACCACCTATGTGGTAGTTTGTGAGTACTTTGTTTTTTTCCAAAGGGGATGACTATGCACTTTTTGGCATTTAGCTTGAGGCCATGATTTTGACACCAGGTATCTGTTTCAGTGAGACCCTTTTGGAGGATCTCTGTGTCAGTCAGAGAGTCAATTATAGCCCCTAGTTTGCAATCATCTGCGAACTTGGTCAGCCATAGTCCTGTGCTTGCCTGTACCTCTGAGAAGTATATGCCAAACAGGAGGGGTCCTAGGACTGAGCCCTGGGGAGCGCCATTGTAACTGGTTTAGAGTTGGACCCAGCTCCCGCAACTCTCACCATGTGGGTTCTGTCCATGAGCCAGTTGGCAACCCATCTTGTGACGTAGGGGTTTATGTTCAGGCTGGTGAGCTTGTCTATAATACCAGAATGGGGAATGGTGTTGAATGCCTTTGCAAGGTCAAGATAGGCTGTGTGTACCACCTTTACCTTGTCTATAGCCTTGGTAACTGTCTCAAAGAAGTTTTTTGTGTTTTTAGAAGTTTTGAATGTTTTTATTGAAGCACAATATCTTGAAAAAGTGACATTGGTTCAAATAGAGATGAGAAGAAGCAAATACATAAGAGATCAACCTGCCAGACATTGGTCTGTGCATGTAAACTAGAAGTTTGAAATATACTTTTAGAAGAGCTACCATATATAAGAAGTGGGAGTAATAACTTTCTACCATAATTGCTACTCTGTACATGTTATCATGGAATGTAAATGGCTTTATAGGTGCAGGCAAAAACTAAGAGTACAATATTATATTATGAAGTGCAGCATGCAAAGAACAATGTTTCAGGTGACATAGTTGGATAAAAATGAGCATGTGAATTTTCTAAAGAAAGGATTTCAGGGTGGACATTCAGCAGAATATCATTGAGAAAGGAAAAGGGGAGCAATAATACTAATTGCTAGAGGGGCTCCAAAAATAATATAATTGGAAAAGGAGCAATAATGGAAGATTTCTAGTAGTAAGAGTTTATTGTGAAGCAAATAGGATTACATTGGCATGTACTTATATTCCACCTAAAAATGCTTTTCTGGAGCTTAAGAGAATTTTGGGAGAATTAGTAAGCTTTCAACAGGGAATATTATTTATGGATGGGAAATGAAACCTGATTTACTAAAAATGAGAACAAAAGATGGTATATTTTTGAAGCAATACATGAGGATATTTGATATGGAAAACGTAGATTCAGTGGTAGGAATACAGGCAGAATTTGCACTTCTCCAAGTGGGTGGGTGGAAGTACCAGAACGTTGGAAGAAAGCTGTGATGGTTATATTACCTCAATAGGGTAAAGACCTTTCAGATTCAGAATCATACAGACCCAATCAAATTTTGAACCATGATTATAAAGTCAATAACTAGGCTAGAATGGATAGAAATAATATTTCACGAGAGCATGTGTATTTATTTGAGAGCTTTGACACAAATCCAATAACCATCCCAGACCATGCTCCAATTGAAACTTATATAATAACGCTGTGCAATGAAATAAAAATGAGAAATTGGCATTTTCCTACTTATCTATTAAAAACAGAGGCTTTTAAGGAATGGGTAGTGGAAATGATTCCATCATTATTAAGGAAGGCAGAAATTTCTTCAGAAAGGAAAGTTATTAGTTGGATGATTTGAAAATGAGTTTAAAAACATGGTAGAAATTAGATATAGAAATATATGAGAAAAAGCAATAGGAATTATCTAGATGGGGTTGACAATGGGTAAAGTATTGCAGAATAAAGGGAATCTTATAGAACAAGAAAAGGAGCAACTGCAGAATGCAGAAGAGAAAATGGCATATTTGTTTAGTATGCATGAGTTTAGAAAGGTTGCTATTAAATTACTTTTGATAAGCACTCCAAAGCATAATAATTTTTAGCCCAATGACTTAGGCAACCAAAAGTAGAAAGGATTGTTACCCAGCATGGGGAGCCTACAGGATATCCTGTACAGGTATAAGATATTTTGGACATTTTTATGAAAAATTTGTAAAAAGCAGAGGGATGTGGAAACCAAGAAGATGCACAATTAGGACTATTAATGGAAGATTTAGCTATGTTAAGGTTACAGAAAGATGAAGGAAAAAGAAGATAGGAAAAGATGAGATAAAAATATTGGTGTTTAATCAATTAATAGAGAAGTCTCCACAAACAAATGGTATTCCTGTGGAAGGTTGGAAGTCAGGAGGGAAAAAGTGATAAATTTCTTGAAGGGTTTAGTACACAGTATTTAAAAAAGGGGTGGGTGGGAGTACCAGCATGCTAGAAGAAAGTTGTGGTGGTTATAGTACCTTAATAGGGTAAGGAACCTTCAGATTCAGATTCATACAGACCCACTCACATTTTGAACCATGATTATAAAGTGTCTATGTCTGTACTAGCTAAGATACAAAGGTCTTGCCAAGACTAATTGATATGGGTCAATGTGGTTTTATGGAGAGGATGCAAATATTTGACAACATTAATAGATCAATGATGATCCAAAAGAAAGCAGGATGTAGGAAAACACAGCTATTGTTGTTAGGTATCGATGGAGAGAAGGCATTAATTAGAGACAACTGGGATTTTATGAGTAGGGCAATGGTAACATTTAAATTCCCAGACAAAATAATGTGGTTAGTCTGGAGGATATGTTTAGGTTTTGAGGCAAGAATTAAGATGGGAGGTTACCTCTCTGACAAGCTGTGTTTAAACAGAGAAACAAAAAAGATATTTCCTTTTTTCCCTTTGTTATTTGCTTTATATTTATAGCCATTGATAAAGAAAATAAGGGACTCAAAATTCAAGACTATAAATGGCATGGTAATCAAGAAAAGTTAGCTTTATTTGCAGGTGATATTATTTTGTACTTGATAAATCAAAAAAAGGACATTTTGGTGTTATGGAGCATTCTGAGACAGTTTCAAGTCTTTTCAGTATACAAAATGAATGAGCATAAAATAAAAGCTAAAACACTAAGCTATGTACCTACATATGAAATCGTTCAGCAATACTCATATTTATGGGGACATGATAAGATGAAATAATTAATATGGACTAGAAAGGATGCTATTATTGCAGTTAAGAATATCTAGGAAGAGACTAAACAAAATGTAGTACAAAAACCAAGACACTGGAAGCTTTTCAATATGGATATGGATAGTAAGATATAATGTTAGTCTCTTTTGTTTTATATACAGGCCAGGCATATTTTCTATCAACCAGAGAAGTCGAGGATTATAATTAATAGAATTAAATGGAGTATGTTGATTATCCCCTTAGAGCAAGGTGGTTTAGGACTTCCTGATTTTAAAGAATACTCTAGAGCTATGCCGCTAAGGCTCATGTACATAACACAAGCAAAAGGCAGAAATGTAGCTGGCTCAACCTATGCTCTGGAACCTGTACCATGAGCCAAGTGTCCCGCTCAGCTCTGCAAGTGGAAAAAAAGCACTTTACTCTATTATGTGTACTGATCGGCTTATTACAGTTAAACGCATGCACTCCCCAACTCCTCCACAGAAGAGCAACCAAAAAAAAAAAAAAAACAAAAAACAAAAAACACAAACAAAAAACATGGATGTTCCTTCTTTTAGCACAACAACGAGATGGCCAGATGCATGACATGGCCCCTCCTCCCTCCTGTGCCAGCCATTCAGATCCTGTTTCTATTACCTGCTCCTTTCTCTACTTCAACACAATTTATTAAAGAAAAATAATTTATTCTTTTAAACTGTAGCAAACTTCTTGTTGCAAATGTAGCAAACAGTTGCTAATGTTTATACACTGCCTGCACAGAGTGAAATTGTGCTCATATTTTAGTTAAAAATAGCCTTTTTTTACTTTTAAACTGTAGCAACTACTTGCTTCAATGTAGCAAGTAGTTGCTACAGTTTAGACCAAACAGAGAGTGCTACAGTGCGCAGGTTTGACTGCAAATGCAATACTGGCTTTTAAAAGCCAGTTTTGCATTAAAGGGAGATCTGGATTAGCTGTCAGCACCCTCACCCAGCACTTTGCACCTGGGACATTTGCCCCTCGCCTAGACTACTGGCAGAAGGTTATAAGCCAAAGAGGATGATGATGCAGGGAGGAATTTTGTGAAATAAGAGAGACAGAGTAGGATTTTGGATAGAGGTCCTCATGGATAATAGCAACAACAACCATATAGAAGCAAAAATTATTGTAAGAACTAAGCCAAGAAGGGAATGGAGAAAGTAGATTACAGAAAATAGGCAAGATCTGTATGGCTTACTACTATGCTACAACATCCAGAAGATTTAGAATTTTTGCTGAAAGTGTTTACATAGGTATTTTTATACCTCATGCAAACTTCAGAGATTTCATTCGCAGGTGGATAGCTAATGCTGGAGGTGTGATGGGAGGCATAATTGGGAACATGTTTTTTGGGGAATTCAACTTGGTGGATTTTAATAATTCTCTAGAGAGAACTTTGCCAGAAGTTTCTTGGGAACAAATTGTTGAAACTAAGGCAATGATTTTTCATCTGGGACATAGGATCTGAATTGGATAGACATAGTAAGGCCTAACTAAGTTTAATGCTATTGGCTGCCAGAAAGCAATTACTAGAAAATGGAAATCAAAATCTAAATCATGTATACTTTACTTACTGAATATTATAGGAGATAAAAGAACTGGAGGTTGGATCATTAAAAAAGGAAAGAACAAATTATATAGAAATAAATGGTGTTTGTAAAAACAGTACCTGCAGAATAAGTTCTATGAAGTATGAGGTTTAAGGGAAGGCAGGGACTGAGCAATTTTTGTAATGCTGGAATGAATGATAATTCTAGAAAATGAATCATATGTGTGTACTGCATGAAAAATGTTACTATGGTTTGTTTTCCTTTCTGTTAATGTGTGTGTACCTATGTCAGTATCTAGATCAGGATTAAATAAAGATGTTTAAAAAATAAAGGAGTAGCACATGTGCAAAAGGTACAAGGTTTGCATAGATTCTGAAATGCTCACCTGCTTACGTAAGTAAATAGGCCCCTAGCAAGACAGCTGTGAAGAATTTTTGCAAGCATTTTTAGAGCAGCGTCTAGTGAGAATAAAATTGTTCAAAATGTAATAGGCAGTAACATAATAAATTGTAAACAAACTGCATGATGCAAGTGACCTTGAATGCAAAGAATGTAAGTTTAGTTGGTGGGAGGAGATACAAGGAGAGATAATGATTTAGGTTACCTTTGTATTTAGAGATGGACAGGTTGGACTATACTCAATGAATAAATTGTTATCAAAGAAACTAGGTCAAAGTGAAAAAGCAGCTATGGTAAGATTGATCAAACAGGGAGATAGATCATGTGAAACTTGAACATGTACATCTGTGTTTTAGTTTGCATTGGAACTCACTTGTGGGTTTGCTGCTCCTGACCTAGTCACTAGTAAACAGGGAAATGGTGGTCTGAAGAGAAGAAGTGAAGAGTTTTAAGACTAAACATTACACAGTACAAAGAAGGTTAGAGGACAGATGATGTGAGATGTTTTGGGTGATGATACTGTGAATAGCAATAAGGAGAATACGGTCTGTGGTAGCTGCCATAAAGCAATTACTACAAAGTGGAAATCAAAATCTAAACAAACTGTATTATATAAATATATAAGTAGTGAATATAGTAACAGAGATACAACAACTGAAAATGAGATTGTTAGAAAAGGGTAGAAGCAGGCTACAGGGGAAAAACTGGGAATTGTGAGAACAATACATACAGGGGAGGAAAGAGGTTTAAAAGAACGCAGGACTTAAATGACCTATATAATGTTTGACTGAAAATGATTAGGTAGATTATAAATGATGTTTAATGGTTGTAACTGGGAATGTGTCGACATGGTTTGTGATGTAAAATGCTTGCAACTAGCATTGTGTCGGTGTGGTTTGTTTTCATTTATATAAATGTATGATTGCTTATGTCATAAGTGATGGTTTAATAAAGATGTTTCTTGTTTAAAAAAGTAGGCAGAAATTGAATAATTTATATACTGTTGCTTAGGTTATGGGATATATAGAAATATATGTGAAATATAATGTTTGTTAATGTTAATTTATTAATCAGTTTGATTACTTTTGTATAAATGTAAATTTAAACAAGTTGGCTAAACATAGGGTTGTCCAATGATATTTGAGTTTGGGTGACAGTATTATAAACATAGAGATAATAATTGCTAAGAATTTATTTTCAGGTCTTTGAGATTTTCCCTGGAAGAATATGTGAGAAGCAGGCATACATATTTGATCTGAGTGCAAAGGATACCTTTTTGACCGGTTTTGTATGCTTGTGCAAGTGGTATATTTTATAGCAGCAGGAGAGAGTGGTTTATTTTGTTCTTCCTGGGGGACAATGTATGTGATGAGACAGAGAGAGAGAGAGAGAGAGAGAGAGAGAAAGAGAAGGGTCCAGGTAGATGGCCAGATTTTTGTATGAAGAATATACTTTCTGTGTGACTGTTTTGGTAGATGAGGAATGAAGAATGCAAGGTGAGGGTGATCACTATAGGACTGGTACCAAATATCAACAATTTGGGTTTATTCCAATTGAAGAACATTTATTTGGATCTTAACTGATGAGGTAGGTGTTTCACGGTTTTAGTGGTCAGTTCTTAAGGAATTAATGGCAGCAGAAGACCCGAGGAAGATTAAATTGTTAGTATAAAGGATAGAATTGGATAAGTCTAGATTAAATTGTTACTAACTGATGAGAACACAGAACAGACGTGGACTAACTCTGATCCCCTGTGATGCATCAATAAGAGTAGGTGCTGTGGAAGAAAAACTAGATACAGTTTTGGCAGTCTAAAATATAACTGCTAAAACAGTTGTTTTGAGAAGAGTCAAATGTGACATAAAGGAGACAGTTAATTAGCAGGTTGTGGGTGACTGAATAAAAAACTTTGGCAAGATCCACAAATGGGGCAGCTGATATCTGTTCTGAGTACATGGACATTAGTCTGAAAAATGTAAAACTTCTGTCAATGTGCTTTTTCCAGTGGTAAATCCATGCTGATTTCTAGAGAGGATGTTGTTTGTATTTGAGAAGGTAATCAAGGATTTAATTTCATATCAAAGAAGGCGAGGGATTGTCCAAAACACATTACTTGATCTGGGTAATTTTGCTTCTAGCAATAGTATAATATTGACGTTTGCTGTTGTGTATGACATTTGCTCTGAGCAAAGGCTTTATTAAAGAGAAAGTTAACTTTGTAGAATATAGTTTTAAAAATATTTTTAAGCTATGCTAAGCCATGTAAATACACAGTCAGCTCCAGGGATTGTATGTTTCCTAAAGAGAGATGTTGGAGAGATGAAAAGGGGAAGATATGGGTCAAAGGAAGAGGGGGGTTATGGGGCAGGAAATAGAAGCATAGTGTGATGAGATAGTGTATTAAAATATGAAGTCTTCTCTGGAGAAATATTTATTAGAAGTGTGTTTGGACCTGCTAAGAAGTGCACTTTATTATTTTATGTCTGCAGGTGTTAAATCTTTTGTCCACACTTTGTCTGTCACATTCATGTGCTGCTGGATGTGAGTGGACATCCAGGTGACATAGTATGGTTTCTTGTAGTAAGAACTGTATAGTTGGAGTATTCATTTTTTGTGATAACCATGTGAGGAGTGAATGAATGTGGGCTGGGCCTACTGTAATTATTCAGCATGAATAAAAAGCATGGAGGGATTGGGGCTGGCATCATTATTAAGGTGTTTACCTCAAAGTCAAAAGGTACAGTGTTTGATTCTTACATAGGATGCATAGATATGTTTAAAAAAGCCCCTTTGATCATTAATCTAGTACATTACTATGAGTCTAGAAAACCTTTTAAATTCTACAGCAGATTCAAAAAAAATCTTCATATCAAGGATAGTATTAAAATAGTATCAAAAACCTAAAAACTAATATAAGGGTTACTATAGAAATCTCTGAGTTTAGGTTAGTATCGAAAATGAAAGACAATTACAAATCCTTCCTTAGCTAACTTAGAAAAATAAGGAATAACACCAAACATTTCTTTGCATTTATTAAAAATGCCACCTCCCATTTGGATCCAATAGACACTAGTAAACAAATTCAGTGATAATCTATCCAAAGTCTATAAATCCTTGAATACCTTAATGACCCCTATTATTCAAATAAATGTGTACCAAAAATGTTTTCTAAGACCAAAAATACTTCTTCCATTGGGCCTGATAATATACATGGTTGTTTAATAAATACTGCTAAGCATGGTCTCACAGAATCAGTCCTCAAACTTTTTAACCTAAGTTTGGTTGCAGGCTTTTGTCCATGAGGTTTAGTACGCAACAGTCATAATGCCCTTCCATAAGGGTGATCCTATCACCAACCTTGAGAATTATAGCTCTGTTAGACTGATAAGCCTCATCTTTAAAGCCATGAAATGTATTACAACAATTCTAATAAATTATGACGCCAAAAATCTCATTAGATTTGACCCTCAGCAGTTTGACTTTGTCAAGGGAAGATTCTGCTTAATGAACCCAGTTAACTTCTTTGAGAGGGTAACACGGACTGTTGACAATGATCATAGTGATCACATGGTGTTTCTTTATGTGGAGAAGCCATTTTACAACACACCCCATGCTGGCAGTGCAAGTAATCTTATCTCTTCAGAAACAGATCCCTATGAGGTAAGAAGGATAGCAAACTAGCTAAAAGATAGAACCTGTAAAATGTGAGTAGCAGGTGGCTCATCAAAAAGTATGAAGGCAACCCAATGGTGTCCACCAGGTCACAGGTTGGGACCCCTCCTTTTTTAGCATTTACTTTTCTGATCTCCACATTAGAAACCAGGACCTCTGGGTAACTATGTTACAGATAACTACAAATTGGGAGTTATTCTCAAGTCTCCATCTGATACACACACCCCTACCAGCAAGAAATCACACTCATAAATCCCTGCTGTACAGAAAATGGCTTCAAACTAAAAGCAAAAAAGTACAATATGATCACATTTGGAATAACTCTTCCCCTCAGCATACAGCACACACACACAATACTCTAATTCAAAATGAAAATGTAATTAGAAACCTTGGGAAATGGGTTGATAATTCCTTCTATTTTGAGCATGATATGACAACAGTAGGCAGAAAATCTTTCTACTTAGTGCAGTTGATTGCCAAGGGAATATCATGCAGCTCTAAAGAGGTCATCATTCCCTTATATTAAGCATTAATTAGGCCGGTTATTGAGTACAGTGCACTCTTCAGCATACACCTCACTAGACATACCAAACAACTAGAAAGACCTCATAGGTTTCAGACTAGGAACATCATAGGCTTAAAGACAATGAGCTACCAAGAGAGGCTGTCTCTTTCTCAGATATCTTATAGACTGTTTAGGGGAATCTATGCCTCTCATTCCATGTCATTAGAGCCCCACTTATCCTAGATCTCCTGCATTGCTATTAAGTCTAATAGTCTCACAAATACCATAACCAGGGACCTTAATATTCACCAGTAGATAAATAAAATGAAGTAGAGACACAGATTAATCATAGTGTTCCCCTCCCCCATGTCTTGAACAGACTACCTCAGCAGATTAAGCAGAGCAATGCACTATCATCCTTCAAATGAAACCTAGATGACTGGATGAGCACCCATAAATTTACCTCAGATTTAACTGGCCTAGGCCTTCTAGAGAAGGAGGATCATGAGGCTTGATTGCATTGAAATGTCTATGAATTGTATAAATCTTCTGACAGGCACAGGTTTGGATTATAGGATCATAAGATCATAGGAGGTTACTATGTTAATGGTCCAGGGCCCTTACAAGCCTAGACAAGTTCAACTTGTGTTCCCAAGGGTGTCTGCTTCAAGCAGACACTAAAATCAGTACCTATTACCCCTGTTCAAGAGGGACACATGTAGAAACCCCAGGGTGAATTTCTGGTTACTCATCTGATCATCCAAATTATGCTTAAATAGGGCCAATGGGGGGCTTTGACTAACATAAATAGAAAGCTTGCTCCAAAGGTGGGGCAATCTCTATGAGATAAATCTGTGTCTCCAGAAAGTTCTGTTGATGTCACATACCAGGTTAGGGTCCCTTGAGCGAGTGACCCCGTGTCCCATTAGACTTTTGAATGTGAAGTATTTACATTAAAGCTGAGTCAGAGATTGCTCTATATGTAAGGCAGAGGTCACTTCTAAACAGTCTGTATAACACAGTGTAAAGTGACAATGATTTCAGTCTGTCCACATAAGACAGATCTTGAAGACCCTGAATTTTCTTTGTAAGGTACCTTTGTGGTCTCTGCAGTTGCTGCAGGTGTTTGGAAAGGCACATACCAAATGGAGCATTGTACTCTATTATTGGCTGGATGAGGGATGAGCACAGGGGGGTTATAACCTCTTTTCCTCTGGAGGCAATGCCCTTACTTATGAGATTAGCAATATAAAATGCCCTTCTTATCACTGTGGAGACATGGTGTTCAAAGTTAAGGTTACTGTCGATCTATGTGCCCAGATCTCTTACCACTGACTTTGTGCTTATGGTATTGCTATTGATGTGGTAGTTTGCAGGAACATCGCACTTGCCAAAAGGGATGATAATGCATTATTTTGCATTAAGTTTAAGACCATGACTTTGGCACCAGTCATTAGTCTGTGTAAGACCTTCTTGCTGGATGTTGACATTGCTAGGGCTTTCAATGATCATTCCCAGTTTGCAGTCATCAGCAAACTTTGTCAGTCACAGTCCTTTAGTTTTAGCCTGCACTTCAGAGAAGTAGATTCCAAATAGTAGGGATCCCAGAACTGTGGGATGAAGCACCTAAAAACCACCCCTACCACCCCCACACTAATGGTCTTGTGGAGACGTTAAAGGCTACACTAAAGACCATGCTACAGGTATTTGCAGACCAGTTTAAGAGAGAGTGGGACAGATATTTGCCCCATCTGCTGTTTGCATACAGAGAGATACCCCAGGAATCCACATGTTTTTCATTATTTGAGTTGCTCTGTGGACATAGGGTGAGGGGGGGCTTTAGATTTGATTTGTAATGAGTGGGAGGGTGAGTGTGAACCCCACAAGGAGTCTGTTGTGGCATATGTCCTAAAACTCAGGACAAGACTTAGGGAGCTCATGAGTTTGGCCCAGGATAACCTGGCTTGAGCCCAACAGCAGAAAAATGTGTGGTATGACAGGAATGCTCAAGCCTGATAGTATGCTGTGTGACAGCAGGTTATGGTTCTCATTCCTGTCAGACACAATAAGCTGCAGGCAACTTGGGAGGGACCCTTCAAAGTGGTAAGGAAGCTCAGTGATGTTAAATACATGGTAGAACTACTAGGCAGTAGGTAGGGGCACAAACTGTTTCATGTTAACATGATGAAACCTTACCATGATATGAAGGCCCTTGTACTAAGTATTTGCAGTAGGAGGCAGAAGGAGTCTGAGGGGGCTCTATAGCTACATTGAGTCAGCCAGCAAAATGCTGGAGCCTAGGGTTGCATGAATATGACACGACAGTGCAGCACTGTAATGGGGTCAGCAATGCCAATGCAAATGGGTTCTCAAGACAGGGTATGGGTTAATGTATTCTAAGACAGGCTCATTCCTCTCAAGCCACATTTTTCAGCGGTCACTTGAAAAACTAGCTTGACTCTTCATACTAGGAGAGTTGTGATGATGTGAGGTATGGCCAGCTATGCCAGGAGCAAAATGGCAGTGGATGTGTAACATATGCCAGCACAACTAGCTGAAATTTTGTAAAGAATTTGATGTTATTTGTATATCAAACTGATTTGTACAGATGCTTGTGTTGAAAAATGCATTTGTAAAGCTGCTTGTCTTAAAAATGTATCAACAGTGTGTCCTACGGGACAGAAAAGAAATATACATGTATATCAGACTATACAGTTGTAACTCTGGAAATGAATACATTGTAACAGAGGATACTGGAAGACAAGTTAAGCTCAGCTCCAGCTAACTTTGAAAAATAGCATGACATTAAATTACTTAATTTAGGCCATAAAGATTGTATCTTACAGTTATGATTGCAGCCAGAGATGGAGTGTCAGTGTCAGAGAATGTTTTTTTGGCTCCTGTAGGAAGAGTGAAAGTGTTTTATTGTTTTATGACTTCCAGAAGCTGCAGCAGATCTTTGCAAAGCTCTATGTGCGTGTATTACTGACATGTATGTGCAAGATTCTTGGTCATTTACTAGGAAAGGGAGCAGCATAGGAACCAGAAGTCAGTTGACCAGATGTATGTTATGTCATTCTGTAATCCAGAGCAAAATTGATGTTTTAATACTAGATGAGACCAAAGTCTCAAGGAACTCTGTTTTTGAAACCTGACATAGAAGGATCCTTCCCTTCATTTTCCCTTGCTCTGCTAAGTGACCTGGGAATAGTAATTCTTTAGATCAGGCAGGAAAATGCAGTAAGATTAAGTACTGTTTTTCTGTATCTGTATGAATCTACTCATCTTTGTTATTTTAATATTTCCTGTGATTGAAACGCATGTGTTTATTGTAAATAGATATTTAGTATTTCATGTTCTGTTATTATTTATTATTAAATATATTAAAACGTTTCATTGTGGCTGGCCCTTTAGAGAATATTTTAACCTTTAAGAGTACTTATTTCTATTTGATGACTCTGTGACCACTCCTGAAAGTCTTACTTCATTGGTCAAACACTAACATTTGTATTAATATTAATTTCACTCAGTATAATTGGGTACCCTTGTAAGAGCTTTGGATTAGCTGACTTTGGAGTGTCTGGTTGCAGTAACTACCTTATAGTCTGGGCAGAAGGGGGCATAGCTAGTTAATCTGTGCTAGCCTTCCCTGTGTGTGTGTGTGAGTGTGTGTATGTGAGTGTGTATGTTTGTGTGTGTGTGTGTGTGTGTGTGTGTGTGTGTGTGTGTGTGTGTGTGTGTGTGGTGTGTGTATGTGAAAATCAAATCTCAAAGAGTGTGTGTGTCATCTGCTTGGAGCAGGGACACAGAGCACTGGTTTAACAGAGAGGGTACTGGAGGACTTGGCTTGGATAATCGGCTGAGGACTCAACTCTATAGCTGTGCCGGTGGGGGTCTTACTGGGGTCCTGGAGGGAGACAGAGAGAAACTCAGACCCTGCACTGAGTGTATCCCCTGTCTGGTCTTAAGGGAAATTGTGCTTGATGCAGAGATCTGCATCTGGAAATACTGTGTGTGTGTCTATTGTTGTTCCAAGTGAACATCCCTCTCCATTGTCAGTGGTGAGGATTCAGGCTCCTTGATTACTGGCCCAGTCTGTGGCAACAGCATGTTTTTACATCCTAGTACCCTAAGATGAACTGATCATTGGAAAGGTAAGCCAACCCAGAGAAAGACCAAATATGTCAGTCTTAATCTGATTTTTATTAACTGATTGTTCACTGCTAACATAGCTTTGGATAAAGTAAGTTCCTAATGAATTAATCATCAGATCTGAGTGTCACAGCTTCGAAATGTGTAGTATGAAACCCTGAGTAACTCATATAAGCACCCAAAACTGCCCCTCCCCCCAAAAAATGTAGTTTTACCTAGTAGGCCACCAATCACCAAGAAATAAAAGATTAAAGAACTAACTAACTAATGGACATACAGAGAGCAAGCACTGTGAAACACACATACCACAATGGTAAACATCTTTGTGAAATCAGAAGTCATGAAAAAGCAGCACATGGTCAGAGAAGGGATGTAAATTGCACAAGAGGTAACCCAGCTGGGAGCAAAAAAGTGAAACAGCAGTGCTAGGCCTATTTAAAAGGTTTGCTTTCTTCTTTGAAAAACTGATAACATGTTTGTGATGTAAGACTGAAGAGATGGATGGTCCCTTCTGTTGCTCAAAAATTAATATTACTAGGTTCTTAATGATCCAGAAAATCTATGTCTCTGAGTGAAATGAGAAGCAGTAGAATTTCTGGCACACCTAGTGCATAAAAAGTCAATAGTATAAAAATTGAAATTGATACTTGTTTTATAATTTCTGGTACAATCTAAAAGTAGCATTGCTTGTCTCTACTCAGCTTGGGTTGCAATTAAGTCTCTGAAACTGAGAGCTTGAGTACACAGATACTAGCTACACAAGTGGTCATGACTGTACTGTTTATGGTCAGATACTAAACCCATTAAAAACAAGGTCATTTTTTTGCAGATGACAATCTGCCAACTCCATCCCTCATTTGGGAAGCATCACCCACATTCCTTATTTTATAATCATGCTGATATTCCTATCATCATCAAATCCCTTTTTCTCATTTTCTACATGGGGGCTGGGTGTTGTGTCAATTGTTGCCATCTCTCTGAACTCAAGGCCACTTTCTTGCCTTCTGCAACACTCATGCCTACTGTAGCAGATCTTCTGTCATGCAATCCATCCACCTCTTTGCTGGATGCCCTCATTTCCTCTTGCCTTTAACCTGTCTGTCCCAAATCTTTTTCACCAGATTGTCTTCTTCTTTTCTGCACATGTTCCCAATCCACCATAATCTGTTCTTTTTTTGGCTTGGTTTACCAGAGCTGCTCAAAGTTTGGCGTTCTTAGCCACAGATCTAAAGTGCATCTGTTGAAATCTTCAAAAAAGTAAGTAGAATGTAAGCCTGTTTTTGAACTTGTGTACTGTATTTTACTGAACAATTGCTTCATTTTTACTGTTTGTTGCTGCTGTATAGCTCTCAACTGTCCAGATTTTCTCAGAATGTCCAGATTTTTGCTTCATATTTTTGGTCTGTTCCTCATAAAATGTATGGTTTTCTAGAAAATCATTGTTGACTGAAGTCACTAAATAATGACATACATTTGAGTTTCAAACTTCATGTATATCAGAAAATGCTTGTTAACACAAATTATGTTGTTCTAGTAATTTTCTATGTTTATAGGTGTAATATTTAAAATCTGTTCCCATTTTTGAGCCTTTGTCCCACATTATTTTAGGCTTTGTCCAGATTTCTTGAGCTAAGAGGTTGAGAGGTATTGCTGTGACTGACTCATTCTGTACTTTGTTTATTTAATTCTTCTGCCTTAAATAGTATAGGCTAGATTCAGACTTGCAGAATCTAGACTGTTTGGTATCACATGAACACTAAAAACAGCCATCGTACATTAAGAGGGCCTCCCTGCACCCTTGTGGCAGGAGTGTGTAGTTTAGGACTCATCTGAGTTGGAGATTAATGGAATAAAGGCAGTGTATGGGCTTTTCTATTGGTAGATTATGTTAGAACTGTTTAAATTCACTTGTATTTAAGCACTGCATTTGTGTGGGCTTGCACTCAGTTTACTGGAGCTGCTCAGTGTTTGGCGTTCTTAGCCAGAGATCTGAAGTGCATCTAAGAAAATCCAAGGCATCCACTGAAAATCTTCAAAAAATAAATACAATTTAAGCCTGTTTTATCACTTGTGTACTGTATTTTACCAAACTGTTGCTTCATTTTTACTGTTTTTTGCTGCTGTGACTGATTCATTCTGCACTTTGTATATTTATTTATTCTGCCTTAAATAGGATAAGCTAGATTCAGACTGCTATATTCAGACTTGAGATGAAGTGGACCTGAACCATCTGCCAGAAGACAGCAGCTCAAACAGGTGATGTCCACAGTGAAAAGGGTCTTTCAAGATGTTGGATGCCCTGCTGAGACAGTGAGAGTGGAAGAGTTCCTCTAAAGAGGGCTGTGGGTAGCCAATGAATTTCTGGGCAGAGTTAATGATCCTTTGAAGGACTTTCCTGTCTGCTGCAGAGCTGTTGGCATACCACATGGACATGCAGTATGTCAGCACACTTTAAATAAAACAGCAGCAAAAAGACACCAGTAGCTTCTTCTGCAGGCTGCTTTTCCTGGGGATCCTCAGGAAATGGAGTACCTGTTGTGCCTTCTCGACTGCTTCTATGGTGTTTATGGACCAAAAGAGATCTACTGCCACATGTACGCCTAGAAACTTGAAAGCAGGAAACCTTTCCACACAGTCTTCATTGATATATATTGGATTGTGATCTGCATTGTGCCGCAGGAAATCTATTCTGCATTCTTTTGCTTTGGCAGAGTTCAGAGCAAGGTTGTTCTCTGAACACCATGCAGCCAGTCTTTGAACTTCAGCTGTACATGCTGTCTCGTCTCCTCCTGAAATAAGTCCAACTACTGTGGTGTTGTCCACAAACATAATGATGTTATTAGTAGAATGAGAGCGGAAACAGTCACTGGTGTAATGAGTATACAGAAGAGGGCTCGGCATACAGCTTTGTGGGACACCAGTGTTTTGCCTGAGAGTGGAGTGAGAGGTATGGGCCTAGTCTAACCATTTGAGGATGGTTAGTCAAAAAGTCTTTAATCCAATGGCAGGTAGGTGCTAAAAGTCCTAGGCCAGTGAGTTTAGTGACAAGTCTATCTGGGGATAACTGTGCTAAAAGCTGAACTAAAGTCTACAAAGAGCATCCTCACATAGCTACCCTGCTGCTCAAGGTGACAAAGTGCAGCGTGTAAGGCAGTGGAGATGGCATCTTCCATAGACCTATTTGTTCTGCAAGCATATTGGTGTGTATCCAAGATAACTGAGAGATCGTCCTTGATTTGTTGTAGAACCAGTTGTTCAAAACACTTAATGATGACTGGAGTAACTGCCACTGGATAGTAGTCATTAAGACTACTGATGACAGGTCTCTTTGGCAGTAGACTGATCATAGTTGACGTCAGACAAGATGGAATAGTAGACTTAGACAGAGATAGGTTGATGATCTTTATGAAGACCCCACACAGCTGGTCTGCTCATTCTTTCAGCATCCATCCTGTCACTCTATCAGGGCCAGCAGCCTTTCCTGGATTAACCACTTTGAGCACACGTCTTAAATCATACTCTTGTACTGTGAAGGTGTGATTGTATGAGGCTGGTATAGATGATGTGAGACTGCTGTGGCCTATCTGCTGGTGCCTAGGCATGCCTGTCTCTGCTGTTTCCACCTCAGAATGGGCAAAGAAATAATTAGGTTCCTCTGCTATCGAGGCATCTCCATCAACAGCCACAGGGTTACTTGTTTTATGATTGGTGATGTGCTGAATACCTTGCTATAGTCGTCTTGGGTCCTTTTTGATGAAGTGGCCCCCTTTTATAGGCCACTTT
Organism: Protopterus annectens; assembly: GCF_019279795.1. Lineage (NCBI taxonomy): Eukaryota > Metazoa > Chordata > Ceratodontiformes > Protopteridae > Protopterus > Protopterus annectens. Next base: position 1,623,987,123 of record NC_056735.1, on the reverse strand, counting down.
AGCCTCTCTGATGCCTTTTTTTAGGTTGGCTCTAGACACACTGTAAAGGATTCTGTTGCCAGAACTGATGGCTGTATTGCAGTGCTTGAGAAGAGATCGGACCTCCTTCGTCATCCAAGGCTTATGATTAGGGTACACATAAATGTGCTTACAGACAGTGACATTGTCAACACAGGTTTTTATGAAGCAGAGGACCATTGATGTGCACTCTTCCAGATCCTGATCCTCAAAAATGTCTCAGTTAGCTCTTTCAAAGCAATCCTGTAGTTGAGAGAGTGCACCTTCCATACATATTTTAATATTTTTTGTAGTAATCTGGTCTTTTCTCCTAACAGGAGTGTATGCTGGAGTCAGGAGTATGGAAAAATGGTCTGACTGGCCTAGATGAGGCAGCTGTTTTGCTCTATAGCCATCTTGATATTTGAGTAGGCCTTGTCCAGTGTATTTTCCTCCCTGGTTGCACATTTGATGTGTTGATGAAATCTGAGGAGGACTGACTTTAAGTCCATCTAATTGAAATCACCAGCTATGATATAAACAGCTTCAAGATGGATGTTGTTGCAAGTTAATAATGTCAAACAAGTGATCTAGAGCCGTACAAGCATTAGCATTTGGTGGAATGTAAACAGATGTAACTAACAGCAGTGAAATCCAGAAGTAAATAAAAGAGCCTGCATTTGAGGGCCATATACTCCTGACCAGGAGGGCAGTAAATATCTACAATCTTTGTATTTGTACACCAGCTGTTATTCACATAGATGCAAAGCCCTCCCACCGCTGGTCTTACCTGAGTTTTTATTCCTGCCACGCTCATTGGCTGCATCTGGTATACACGAGTGTAGCCAAGTCTCTCTAAATAATAAAATGCAACAGTTTCTTACAAGTTTGTTCTCTGAAATCTGTAGTTGAAGTTCATCCACTTTGTTTGCGATAGATCTGGCATTAGCAAGAAATATGCTGGGAAGAGGAGGTTTGTGAGGATGTTTCCTTAGCCTAGCATGTAGGCTGTAACTGCAGTCACGCTTTTGCTTCCTGTGTCTTCTCTGCCTTCATCTCTTGCCTGGGGTGACAACAACAGTTCAAGGAGAGCCTGGTGTTCTTGCTATTTCCTCTGGTATGTCATCTGACTGTAAGAAAACACTTGAAGGCTCTGAAATCCGATATGCAAGAGATCTTGCCATCTGTATCTAAGATCAGCCTGATGGAACTTAACAGTAAAGAATGTTAATATGAACATAAAAACACAGAAAATAAGCACCGAAAAGGAGAGCATGGAGCCTCTACAACTGTGCGCACTGCCTTCTTTAAAAAAAATACTTGAAAACATAACAATCGGTAAAAATACCTAACCACATCACAGCTAGCTACAGATCCTCCACCATGAAGCAGGAGAAACATATCACCTATCTGGAATTGCTTGAAATGCTCAGTACACAGCCAAACATCTTGGTCATGGGAGACTTTAACTATCCATCCATTGATTGGGTGACTCACAGAAGCACAAACAAGATTGCACTGAAGTTCCTGGACTTTGTTAACTCAAATGCACTGGAACAATTAGTCTGCACCCTCACAAGAGGCTCACATGTCCTAGACCTAGTACTCACCAACATGGGGGTTACTGCACTACCACCAGTGTAGTGCCTTCCCTAGGTAAGTAAGACCATAAATATGTCATGTTTGAAGTAAAGATCAGACCTGACACCCCCCACAGGAGGACAAAAAAAAATTTCCAAAGCAAACTATCACCACCTAAGTCAGGGCATAAGTGGTTTCAAAACCCCTGCTAACACAGGCAACAGTGACTCCGATATGGAAAAGCACACAAACACCCTATATAGCCACGTAGGCAAATGTATTGGCTCGGCTGTAACTGACAGGACTAAAACCAGGTCCTCTCATAAAAACAAACCACCCTGTTGGACTGCAAGTATAAATAAGCTTTATAAAAAAATAAAGAAACTGATATCTAAGAACAAGAAGGAACATAGTCAGCAAAGGAAGATTACCCTTCACAGCCTAAACAAACAAATCATAAACCTTGTAAAGTCCTCTAAAGCTAGTTAAAAGTGTAGACTGGCATCCCTAGCTAAAGACAATCATAAGACATTCTTTAGCTACATCCAAAACCTCAGAGGGAACACCCAGCTGTGTGCTGAACTTATATTGGATGGCACCACCCATTCTGAACCTGAAGAAATTGCAAACCTGCTAGCTGACAAGATTTGGTGTCAACCCCCCCCCCATTCCCACCAGCCATACCCTATAGCTTTTCTGATACCTGTCCTCTACATATTATTTCAAAAGGACAGGCAATTCAAGCCCTCTCCAAAACCAAAAATATGGTCACCATGGGATGAGATAACATCCCAGGCTGCATACTAAACAACCTAAAACAAGACCTAGTGGAACCACTTAGCTGTCTCTTTAACCATAGCCTGAGCTCTGGCTTTGTGCTGGAGGAGTGGAGAGCAGCAACAGTAATTCCCTTGCACAAAGGGGGTCCATCTACTAAACTCCTAGAAAATATAGACCCATTAGCCAGACCAGCCTTATCTGCAAGGTCATGGAAATAATCATCATGGAACTTATCAACCAGAACACAGGCAATCTTCAAACTCTTGACCCAACCAAGTTTGCTTTTGTCAAGAGTAGATCTTATTATTAAACTTGGTGAACTTCTTTGAGAAAGTCACCACAGCCCTGGATGAGGGTAAAGCAGTACATACCACCTATCTTGATTTAACCAAGGTGTTTGATACAATTCCCCACTCAGGGGTCATTGAGAAACTTTCCAAACTGGGTATTAATCCATTTGGCACTAGATGGGCAGAAAATGGACTCACAGATAGAACACACATACTGTAAAAGTTGGGTAATTCACTTCCACCAGTAGAGTAGTAGACCAATTACCAGTGGTGTACCACAAGGATCTGTACTAGATCTTCTACTGTTTGGAATTTATTTTTCTGAAGTCCAGTCAAAAGTAGATGGTCTGCAGATGACTGTAAATCATAGAGTCCCACAACGATATCAACAAATTGCAGAAGGGACTGACATAGACAAATGATTGGTGCCAGGCCATGGACTGAAACTAGATGCAAAAAAAAGCTTATTATCCTCTTTGGCAAAGAAATAGCCCCTGCTATTTATGATATAGATAGCACACCTCTAGGTTCAAACACAGTGGTATGAGACTTGGGAATGTAGGTTGATAGCAATCTAAACTTCAGTTGCCATGTGTCCACAGTAGTAAAGAAAGCCTTCTCCACTGCCTATCTCATAAATAAGAGCATTTCATCCAAGACCAGGGAGGTCATAACTCAACCGTACTCAGCTCTTTTCAGATCACTGATTGAGTACAATGATACCTGTGATGCCAGTGCACCAGCCCAGTAATCAAGGAGCCTCAATCCTCACCACTAGCACTGGTGAGGGGCATGCATATTTAGGGGAAACCAATATACACACAGTGAAGTACAAGTTCCTTCGTGAGCGCACAGAGATCACAGTCAGTCTGGGGATGGTTTCTCTTTTTCTCTCCAGATCCCCAATAAGACTTGCCACTGGCACAGCTATAGGGTTCAGATCTCAGCTGAGTAGTAAAGCCAAAACCTCCAGCACCCTCTCTGTCCAACCAGTGCTTTGTGTCCCTGCCCAAGTAGCTGACACACACACACACTTTGAGATTTGGTTTACATACAAACACATAGACACTCCTGGGGAAGGCTGGCACAGGTTCTCCATCTATGCTCCCTCCTGCCAGGCTATAAGGTAGTAATCACTGCCACCAACTACTCTTATCAGCTACTAATAAGGCACTTCCCAAAGGGCGACCAATTTCACTGTGTAATATTACTGTTATCCAAATAGTAAGTGTGCCGAACAGCAAGACTATTGGAGTGGCTTGGACAGTACCACCAAATGCATGCAAGTACTCTCTAATAGCTTCAATTATCTCTACACAAAACAGCCACAGTTCAAAGGTTTAAAAATATTGAATAATAAATAATCAAAACACAAGACAATACTTATTACTTCAACACAGTGCTAATCAAGCGTTCAGAGATCACAGGAAACTTTTAAAACAATATTGTAGGATAGTCTGACATAAATATAGAAAACAGCTAGGCTAATCTGGCAATATTTCTATCTAATTCTAGGAGAAACAATGTTCTAAATAACTTACAGAGCAAAGCAAGTGCTGGTGAGATGTTTTCAGCTTCAGACAAAATCCAAAATGCTCAATCTTTCTCTCTGAGGTAGTCTTAAATTGATAGACACATTACTGCTGTGTCATTTCACATTACATCATTTTGACACCTCTGCTGAAGTTTCCCAGGCTCACAGAAATGAAAATGTAACATTTGTTTGCAATCTTGCACCTGCCAGGAAACCACAGCAATAAAGGATGCTTTACATATAAAGACTAGTAATTAACTCTTGTCCTAAGACAATAGAAATAATTTCTTAGTCCAGACATCCTGTTTCCAAGCTTGACATCAAACAGTTACAAAATGCTTCACTTATCAGCTTTCTGCCAGCAGGGTGCACTGTGGTTACATATTTGAAGCTCAGAACATATAACACAGTTTTCTCACATTTAGTTTTCTTTACATTTGTAAAACAAGCCTATGGATTATATTAATATATTATTAATATTATCTACAAAATTCTATCTAGCTAGGCTGGCAGCCTTTACATATCCCCCCCGAGAACTCAAGCTAGTTTTTCAAGTGACCCTTAAGAAACATTGCTTGAGAGGGTTAGGCCTATCTGAGTATACCTTACCCCATTCCCTGTCTTGAGAGTCCATCTGCATTGGTATTGCTAATCCCACTGCAGTGCTGCACTGACGTATCATATGCTTGCAACCCTAGGCTCCATCTTAACAGCTTGGCATTTTGCTGGCTGGCTCGGTGTAACAATGTTAGGGGATTGTAATCTGTAACTACAGTGAATTTCCTTACATACAGATAATGCTGAAGTTTCTGCAGTGCTCACACTATGGCTAGACATTCCTTTTCTACAGCTGCATGGCATTCCTCCATGGGTTGGAGCCTATGACTCAGATAAACCACTGGGTGCTCTTCTCCCACTGAAGAAAATTGGCTAAGTACAGCCACCACCCCATGGTTTGAAGCATCCACCTGTACAACAAATGTTTTGCTGTAATCTGGACTGGCTAACACAGGGGGTCCTCCCAAAGCTTCTTTAAGCTTCTGGAATGCCTGCTCACATGATATCATCCACACTAACTTATCTGGCCTGTATTTCCTTTTCAGGTCCTTTAGGGGAGCAGCCATGGTACTATAACTGGGGACAAACATTCTGTAGTACCCTGCTGTCCCTAAGAATGCCATCACCTGCATTTTGGTAACAGGTGCAGGCCATGCCTGAATGGCTTCCACTTTGGCAGACTCTGGCCTGATCTTACCACTCCCCACTCTATGTCCCAGGTAAGAGACCTCTGCCATACACCCCTGACATTTGCTCTGCTTAATGGTCAACCTTGCCCTCTGTAGTCTGCCCAGCACCTCCCTGACATGTTGAAGGTGCTCTTGCTAGGAATGGCTGTAGATGGCAATATCATCTTGGTAAGCAAGGGCAAACTCTTCTGCTCCTGCTATGATATGATCTACCAGCCTCTGGAAAGTTGCTGGGGAATTTTTCATCCCAAAGGGTATCTTTCTGAGCTCATACAAGCCAAAAGGAGTTACAAAGGCTGACCTCTCTTTAGCACTGGGAGTCAAGGGCACCTGCCAGTAATCCTTGGTAAAATCAATGGTGGCAAGATACTTAGCTCCACCCAGCTGCTTTAGGGCTTCATCTGTCCTAGGGATTGGGTAAGCATCTGACTCTGTGTGACTATTTAGTTTCCTGTAGTCCAGACAGAACCTGGTATGGCCATCCTTCTTTGGCACGAGCACCATTGGCGAGGCCCAGGAACGATTGGACTCTTGAATTACCCCTTGTTCCAACATTTCCTGTATTTCTTCCCACAGAGTCTGACTCTCTCAGGCACCCTATAATGGGCCTGCCTAATAGGTCTTTGAGGTCCTGTATCCACCTGATGCTGCACCAAGTGGGTATACCTTGATTTCCCAGTGAACATGTCCCCATACTCCTGTAACACTGCTCGGATGTCTCCAACCTTGGTAGGAGATAGCTGCTGGGACATTGCTACCCCTTCCACTGAGGTGTCAGTCTGAGCCTCACTGAGGAGATCAGTCACCAGATCTCCTTCAGACTCCACCTGCAATCCACTGTAAATAATCAGCATAAGTGCCTCCCTATCATGGTAAGGATTCATCATGTTAACATGGTGCAATTTGTGCTCCTGCCTTTTGCCTAGCAGTCCTACCATGTAGTTAACATCACTGACGTTCCTTACCACCTTGTAGGGTCCTTCCCAAGCTGCTTGCAGCTTGTTGTGTCTGAGAGGAATGAGAACCATTACCTGCTGCCCTACAGCATACTCTCTAGATCCAGCATTCCTGTCATACCAGACATGTTTCTGTTGTTTGGCTTCTGCCAGGTTCTCCTGGGCCAAGCCCATGAGTTCCCTGAGCCTTGTCCTGAGGTTTAAGACATATGCCACAACAGACTCCTTGTGAGATTCACTAACGCTCCCACTCATCTCGAATTAAAACTACAGGCCCCCCTCACCCTATGCCCATACAGCAACTCAAAGGATGAAAAACCTGTGGTTTCCTGGGGAACCTCTCTCTAAGCAAACAACAGATGGGGCAAATATTTGTCCCACTCTGTCTTAAACTGGTCTGCAAATGCCCACAGCATGGACTTGATTGTTGAGTTTAACCTCTCAACAAGGCAATTAGTCTGGGGATGGTAGGGAGTGGTCTTCAGGTGCTTCACCCCACAGTACTTCCACAGACAAGCCAGGAGGTTTGACATGAAATTGGTACCGTTGTCAGTCAGTATTTCTTTTGGGAAACCTACCCTGCTGAAAATGTCTAACAAAGCATTTGCAAGCTTTTCTGCCTTAATGGAGGATAAAGCCACTGCATCAGGGTATCTTGTAGCATAATCTACTACCACTAGGATATACTTTTTCCCTGTGGAAATTGGGGCACTCAGAGGCCCCACAATATCCATAGCTACCCTCTGAAATGGCTCCTCAATCACAGGCAAAGGCATCAAAGGAGCTGTGACCTTGTCTCCTGCCTTGCCTATCTTTTGGCACTGCTCACAGGACCTGCAGTACCCTGTTACATGTCTGGAAATTCCAGGCCAATAGAAGCTCTGCATAATCCATTTCTTTGTATGTTTAATGCATATATGACATGTAAAGGGAATACCATGGGCTATGGCTAGACGTGCCAGATGGTAGGCTATAGGCACTACCAACTGTTGTATTCTCTCACAGTCTAGCCCTCCCTCAGGGGTCCACTCTCTATACAGTAACCCTTTGTCCCAGTATACAGAATCCCCCTTTCCTTGAGAATCAGGTGCCTCACTAGCTACCTGCCTCAGGCCTTGTAATGTAGGATCTGAGAGCTGAGCCTGCCTCAACTCTCTCTTTGTAACCCTTCCCAACTCCCCTTCCGCAGGAAGTATGGCATCCTCTGATAGCAGTGCCTCACTGTCAGCCTGGGTACTACTACTCACCTCTGCCCTTGCAGTCACTCTGTCTAAGGGACCATCATTACCCACAAGCAGCTGAGACTCACCTCCAGTCTCACTGTTACAGACTAGCTCTCTCCCTGAAGTAACCACCTCACCAGTCCTGGCTGCAAGTATGTGGTTTGACTGGGTCTCCCCAGGCTACCAGAGCCACATGCTTGTCTCCAAGCCTGACTGTATATAACTGCATGAGCACATGGTACTGCATTATCAAATATCATTCCCTATCAGGACATCTGCAGGGATATCCCTCAAACACACCTACTTGCTGGCTTCCTTTTCCACCCTCCCAGTCATGTCTCAAGACAACATAATCTTAGCATTTTGTTCTTCCCACTTACTGGATCTCTCACCTTTTGTTCCCCACCTTGCCTCCATGGAGATCTATATGTCACATGACCCCACTGGCTGCATTCAAAACATTTAACCATAGGTCCTGGATGTGTACCTGGACTAGTGGCTTCACCTGCTACTGGCAGATTCTGTTGTGGCAGTCTGGGGTGCCCACCATGGGTTCCTTTAGACCCATGAGCAGCACTGGGTGTCCCCTTCCTATGCAGTGATGCCCTGCTTGCTAGGTATAGGTCTCCCTTCTTCCCCAACTCATCTAAAGTAGCACATTGTCTGTCAGCTAACCAGATCCTCATGTCCTCAGGGAAATTGCTAAGGGCTTGTTCCCTCACCAAAATGTCTGCCAGCCCTTCAAAAGTGGTGACCTGACATCCACTCACCCACCTATAAAAATAAGTGCTTAGTTCAGCAACATATTTTCACACACTTTCATCTGTCTTGTGTCTATGATCATGAAATGTTTTCCTATAAGCTTCAGGTGTTAGCTTAAAAAATTCTAGCAAACAATTCTTAGCAGTATAATCAAAAAAAATAATGATCAGATAATTTAGACAGCACAGTTACAGATTTACCATGGCGTAAGGGGGTCAGGAACCATACCCAGGTTCCTATCAGAAGAGCAAATGCTTAATTTAGTGAATGCTCTTATATCAAATTTTAAAATGCGAAACCTGAAAATGTTGAAGGCATGGAACATCAATTTTTTCCCCCAGGGAAAAAATCGAGAGGCCGTTCTCTGGACTTTGCTGTTTTCTCCACTGTAGTGTGATCTCGGAGTTGGTATATTTAAATTGGGGGGCGGTGTGGGGGCACAGTCGCCCTCATTGGGGTGAGTGGGGGGCAAAGCCCCCTACTTTATTTTGCCTGTACATTTTTTTTTTTGGATCAGTGAATTTTTTTCTTGGGAAAACATTTACTGATCTGTTCCTTCAACATTTTAAGGTTTTGCATTTTTAAGTTCGATAAAAGAACATTTGTTATTTTTAGTGTTCAATATTCTCATATAGATGCCCATACCCAGAGCCTTTGGTCAACATCATACTGTTTACATACCCTCTCAAACATATGAATAAAACTAACAAAATTATCCCCCTCTGTAAACTGTGGAAGAAATTTACTGACCTTTTGTGCTTCTGGGGTCCAGTTACTCCCTTCCCCAGTACCTCGATGACTCTGGTGAAGAGTCAGAATCTCCTTTTCATGCTGCCTCTCTTTCTCCACAACTTCCAGGCGTCGCAGTTTCTCATTCTACTCAGCCTGTAGACATCTCAGTCTCTCTGCTGCTTCTGTTTCCAAACACCTGGCCTCCAACTCAAGTATGTTTAGCTCCAGATGGATTGTTAAGTCCTCTGCAGAAAGGTTGAACTGTCCATTCTTTGAGTGTTGTAAATCTCCATGGCCAGCCTGATCATCCTCCTGGTCGCTATTCTCTGATGCGACTGTGACCAAAGCTGCAATCATGTATGCTTTAGTCAGGTTTCCATGCACTAGTCCTTTAGCCTGGCACATCTCAGCCAACTGGCTCCTTGTCAGCTTACCATACTTCTCTGATAACATGCTTGCCTGTTCTCTCTAACTAAGCTAACAAAAGAAATAAAACAATTTTGATCTGAACTCTGAATATTCACTGTGTGGCTGATTTAGAGTACAAAAACACTTTCAGTGATCACTGTACACAAGCTAGTATCCACACCACTACAAGCCAATTAGTATGTGATGTGGCAAAATCACCACTATCAAACAATTAATATTTGATGTGGATATCCCACAACTGCCACCAATTAATATGTGATGCCCGCGCACTGTCTCAGTAATCAAGAAGCCTCAATCCTCACTACTAGCACCAGTGAGGGGCATGCACATTGGGGGATAACAAGTACACACACAGTAAAGTACAATTTCCTTTAACAGCACACAGAGATCACAGTAAGTCTGGGGCTGGTTTCTCTCTTTCTCTCCAGATCCCCAATAAGACTCTCCACTGGCACAGCTATAGGGTTCAGATCTCAGCCAAGTATTCAAGCCAAAAACTCCAGTACCCTCTCTGTCCAACCAATGCTTCATGTCCCTGCCCAAGTAGCTGACACACACACACTTTAAGATTTGGTTTATATACAAACACACAGACACTCATGGGGAAGGCTGGTACAGATTCTGCAGTTATGCCCCCTCCTGCCAGGCTATAAGGTAGTAATCACTGCCACCAACTACTCTTATCAGCTATTAATAAGGCCCTTCCCAAAGGGTGACCTGTTTCATTGTGTAATATTACTATTATCCAAATAGTAAGTGTGCTGAACAGCAAGACTATTAGAGTGGCATGGACAGTATTACCAAATGCATGCAAGTACTCTCTGAGAGCTTCATTTATCTCTACACAAAACAACCACAATTGAAAGTTTTAAAAATATTTAATAATAAGTAATCAAAACACAAGACAATGCTTATTACTTCAACACAGAGCTAATCAAGAGTTCAGAGATCACAGGAAACTTTTAAAACAATATTGTAGGATAGTCTGAAATAAATATAGAAAACAGCTAGGCTAATCTGGCTATATTTCTATCTAACTCTAAGAGAAACAATGTTCTAAATAACTTACATGCAGAGCAAAGCAAGTGCTGGTGAGATGTTTTCAGCTTCAGACAAAATCCAAAATGCTTCAGTCTTTCTCTCTGAGATAGTCTTAAATTGATATGCACATTACTGCTGAGTCATTTCACATTGCATCATTTTGTCACCTCTGCTGAAGTTTCCCAGGCTCACAGAACTCAAAATGTAACATTTGTTTGTAATCTTGCACCTGCCAGGAAGTCAAAGCAATAAAGGACACTTTAGATATAAAACCTAGTAATTAACTCTTGTCCTAAGACAATAGAAATAATTTCTTAGTCCAGACATCCTGTCTCCGAGCTTGAGATCAAACAGTCACAAAATGCTTCACTTATCAGCTTTCTTCCAGGGTGCACTGTGGTTACATTTTTGAAGCTCAGAACATATAACACAGTTTTCTTACATTTAGTTTTCTTTACATTTGTAAAACAAGCCTATGGATTATACTAATATTTACAATGACATAGACTTATCTAAAAAATTCTATCTAGCTAGGCTGGCAGCCTTCGCAATCCCTTTTGTATGTACCTCACCAGACACCTGCAGCAGCTGAAGAGACCACAGTAGTTTCTAACCAAGAGAATTCAGGGCCTCTAAGACATGACCTGCATGGAAAGACTGAATGCCCTATCATTGCATTTAGTATCAAACAGGCTATCAAGAGGTGACCTGTGCCTGGCCTACAGAGCTGTCTATGACCCTGCCATAATGGAAATGCTTCACATCTACAAATCAAACAGGACAATAATCACTCACTCCAGGGTTCTCAACCTATCTTGTGACATGAATAGAATTTGTGCAGGAAACTGATATGTCTCCAAGAGATTGCTGCTCCTCTGGAATAAGCTCCCACTTCACATGAAGCAGAGCTCCTCAGTGACCCTATTTAAATGCAACATTGACAACTGGATGGAAAGCTGCAAATTCACCCTGGGGGGTGGCACCTACAGCCCTCATGGACAGGGACATTTGGTGCTGATCATAGTATCGCTATACAAAAAACTACCATCTGACTATGGTCAACTAGGGTACTTGTTTTTTTTTTAACATGGTTAGCCTTGTAAAGGCCCTAAAGCCATTAGCCTGTAGCCTCTTATGAACCTATGAATCTTTTCTGCAATTGGAGCTACTTTGGCTTCTGCTCTGATGTCCTCATTTCTTTATTTTACTTTATTTATTTTATTTCTTCTTCGGTCCCACATTGTATATCCTACCACCAGTCTCAGGCAGTTCATCTCTATCACTTCTAGCTTCCTCAACTGCTCTGTCTTCAATGCCCAGGTTTCTGTGCCATACAGTAGCACTGGTTGCACCACTGTTTTGTACACCTTACCTTTCAGCTTCTTTGACATTCTTCTGTCACACACTACCCCTGACTCTCTGTGCCATTTGGCTGCAGCCCCTCTGAGTCTAGCTTTGATCACCTCATTCAGACTTCTTTTCTCCTCATCCTCCCCTCCAGGACACCTGAAGCTGTTAACCTATTACATCATTTATCCATCTATCTCATTTCTAAGCTTATTTTGTATTCCTGCATTTGCTGCAATTACAACTGTCTTATCTGTACTCAGGTCCATCACATGTGGCATCAGTATTGCATTCCAATCCCTTATCCTTTGCTGAAGTTTTTGTCACAGTACTTGTCAGAGTCTGCCTTTAATGCCACATCATTTGCATACTGCAGCTTTGTTGATCTGTCCCCAGTGATCTGTTTTCTAATGTAGTCCATCACCAGTATGAACAACAGTGGGTTCAGAGCTGAACCCTGATGCACACCTACTCCCACTGGGACCCCCTCTGTGAGACAGAACACTAATCATACTTGAGCAATTGGGTCCTTGTACATAATCTGCATTAATTCTACCAATGTTTATGGGACTTCGAACCACTGCAATGCTGCCTAAATCAGTTTTCTTGGGACTTTGTCATATGCTTTCTCCTAGTATTTTCACTTCCAATAATTTAAAAAATCATTTTTAGTAAGCTCATTACCCTTGTACCTCTTAATTTTACATTTCTCTCAGTAAACAATGTCCAGACCACTTGAGATTTATTGGCTTCATCTGCAGTCATCTTGTTTTCATGCAAACATAAGAACAGAATGTACAGCTGTCCTGAGTTGCAAACATTCAATTCACAATGAACATTTATTTGCTAAAGGAAAACTATTCATTATATTGCAGCTTCTTATTTTTAAATCCCACTTGCTTAAAAAAAACAAACAAACAAAAAAAACACTTATTAGATTAAGCCAAGGGCATTAATACAGACATTCATCTATACAAAAGTAAAAGAAAACATCTCAGCTCAACATATATTATAATCAGTGCAGTTTTACATCCCACCTTCCATGCCCCGACAACCCAAGATGACAGCATGTTAAACATGCTTTTGGCCAGCATTTCTTCTCTTTTTACATTGTAATGCCTAAATTTCCTAAAACTAAAAAAGAAAAAAGGAGTTGTTTACTTATCTTTATCAAATACAATAATCAGTGAAAAATGCTTTACTATATAACATTCAATTTATGTCATGGAATGCTTTATACAAATAATTTAAAAGAACAAAAATTGTTTATATCAGTTATTTTTTTTTTTTTTCTTTTTCCTTTTAGTGTCATTTCAAACATTAATGACACAATGTGGGGTATATATCTTTCAATCCCTCCACAAGTTTCACAAAGTTAGCAAAAATCCAATTTTTCTCAGCTACTTTTTCTTGTAAAGCCATATTTCACAAATGTGATTAAAGCTTTATAGTTTGACAATTATTCACTAACTTCAGTGCTGCTGATCTTCTTCCTGTTCATCTCCATCTCCCAATCCCAAACTCTGGTTCAAATCAAGTCCAAGTTACTACTGATTCTTTCAGCAAAGTCCTGTGCTTTTTTCTGCCTCTCAAGCATTTTTCTTTTGGAACATTAGAAAATGTTTAACTTTCTGTTGGACACACTTTTGTATTTCCTCCTTTGCCTGTTCTGCATAAAGAAATGACTTTGATTCTCCAGGAAAAAAATATTCTGAGGGCAGCTATATACAGGAACTTAAATCTCACACCTGCATCTCAGCATTTCCTGATTGCTGGGATAAATTTGCTTTGTTTCTTCCTGGTGTACACTGAATAATTATTTTTCACAAACATCCTCCTGAGTCCAGTTTTTTATGCTTTGCCCTTCTGCCACAGTTTTGTCATTATCAACTCTTTCTGATGATATGATTTAAAATTACTAATACAGATCTTGGATGCTTTCTCATGACCAGGGTTGGAACATGCACATGATATGCCACTTCAAAAAAACAAATCCTGCTGTGGAATACCAGTCTAGTTATTTAGCTGTGCCTAAATAAAATTAATGCAATTTGTTACTTCCAGTTTCTCTGGTACAGCAGAAAAACAAGTTTTCTCTGTGTGCTCTAGCCTCTAACTCTGCCATTTTTTGATACAGCTCCATGAGCAGTATCATATTCAGCAAGCCTTTCTTCCTTTCACAGTTTTTGCAGTTTTATCACTTCATCTGAATAGCTGTTCAAAGCTTCTTCCCCGTTTTCTAGCCTTTTGTTATTTGAGTTGATATACTTCCTCAATTTTTATTTATTTTAATCAGCTCTGATCACATTTGAGTTATTTTCCTCTAAATTACTGGAAGCCATCTCTTGTTTCAAAGCTGAACTACTTTTTGCTGAGCAGCTGTAGGATTCTTCCCAGCCAGTGTTTCCTCTTCACCTTTTCTAGTTGAATTTCTTTCAGTCTCTTTAAGATACTTTTTTGCTGTCATCCAGGCAATGTATTTTCTAGCCAGTAACTGAATTTTATTTAAGTTGGCAGAATTACTTCCACTTGTTTCTTGGATTATTTTTTCACACGATGAGAGCTGAAATTAAGCTGCTGATCTTTGTGCAGCCATCTTGGAAAGTCTCAATTCCACACCATTTCTAGCATGTTCACCTCCTGAGTAGTAGACTCTGGAACAGAAGTCGGGGGACTTTAATCCACTGCCCTTCTATTTTGACTCTGGGATACATAGGATGTCCAGCCTCCTCCTTGCCATCATGTCATCCATTTATAAGCTCATTCCAGTTAGTGAACATACACTGAGTGTAGAAATTCTTAGTTCATGTTTGGCAGGCTAATTGGTTTTACATCCATCTTTCTATGAAAGGAGATATCTGAGGTAACCCAAGCAGGGCAACTAGATATTGGCAGGCTAAAAGTGATCCAGTGCTGCTGGTTTTATTGCAGGCACACACTGGCCAACAGGGGTACATTCACCCTCCCACCATTAGCATGGGTCCCTGTAGGTTGGAGTGGGATGGGTCCTCAAACCACTTATCAATGGCAAATACCCATATTTCTTTAGTGAAATTATTTAACGTGACCAAATTACTTAGAGTCATATTTTACACAGTCAAGTGGCTAGCTATGCCATGGCCTGCAGTCTGTGGTGCATATTCTCCTATTTTGAGGATACTGTATACAACAGCAGATGTCTAAAGCAGTTGGTCTGTACAAGTTTTCCCCCTATAGGACACCATCTAGATAGAGTTTGTGCTGTTGTCCTCAACTCCAGTCTTTCTTTTAAACAAGAAACATCTTTATTGAATAATAATTTGTGACATAGGCAATCATGCATTCATATAAATGAAAACAAACCATATTGACATACTTTTCAGTTGCAAACATTATACATCATATATAATCTTTTATACAGTCATCTTCAGTCAAACATTACAAAGCTCATTCAACTCACTTCCCTTAAACCTCATTCCTTCTCCAAGACATTATTCTGCAAGTATTGTTCCCACAATTCACACTTTTCTATGTAATTTACTCCTACAGTTTTCTAAAAATCCCACTTCCAATTCTTTTATCTCTGTTACTATATTCACTACTCTTAGTATGCCTGTTTAAACTTTGATTTCCATTTTCTAGTAATTGCTTTCTGTTAGCCATCACAATTAAACTAAGCAACCTTACATAGTCTAAGCAATTCTGATTCAGTATCACAGCTCAAAAAAATAATTTCCTCAGTTGGTACCAATTTGGTCACCCAGTATTTCAGGCATAGTATTCTACTGGGAATTTTTAAACTCTGCCAACTCATAACACTCCCAAAAATATGTTCTCAATTACTGCTTTCTTCCCCATCACATCTCCAACATTTGCAATCTACCTGAGGAAAAAAATTGTTGGAGTCTGCTATCGGTATAAAAATACTCATGCAAACACTTCCAAGCAAAAATCCAAAATCTTCTAGACTTTGTGGCATATTTGGAGCCATACATATATACTCCCATTCTTTCACCCAGAACTCCATTCTTAGCTGAGTTTGAGATAGAAACACTCAGCATATTTTTGGGAGGAACCCCACAGAAACACAGGGAGAACAGACTTCATACAGGCATTGCCAGGAGGTTAAGATGGAACCTTGTGCATGGGAGACCAAAACCTGAACCATTATGCCGAATGGTTCCTTAGAAAAATAAGGAATTACTAAAACATAGAAAACCTTGCTGTATTTATGATTAGTCTTTTTACACAAGGCTGTAAATTTGGAGAAATTGAAGACACTGTTTGCACTTCCACATTTCACATAGTGGTCATATGAAAAAAGCATACACATATAATCAATAGTTCTTCAGCAATAAAGCCTGATTTGAGAAATCCTGTCCAGAGCAATGAAATAATGCCCATTAAGATTTATCTTCTTTCTACTGCAGAAAAAAAACTTCAGTAAAACGTTTCTATGCTGTAAACAGTACCTTTTGATGGTCTACTATTAGATTACTGAAACTGCATCAGGTCGACTGGCATGTGGTTGAAAGGCAGTTTTCAAGTGGGCAGAATGCCGAACCTGAAACCATTGACTACACTACAGCCAATGTGTAGTGTAGTTCAATTTTCTGAGTTCCGCATTGTATACGGAGATTGCAGATCAGTGAGGAACAGGGAATTAACACATTTGCTCACTGTAGTGTGATCTTGGAGTTGGTACATATAATTTGCAGGGGGTGTGGAGGGGCACAGCCTCCTGCAAAATAGTAAACTACAC